>NC_067167.1:36126936-36219295 GCF_903995435.1 Acomys russatus
AACTGACTAAGCAGTAGCTAAGAGCTAGGGCTTAAATTCAGTTGCCCCATTTCTAATTCATAAGCTCTCTACACTTCTCCATCATTGTATCTCAGTGTAGATATTCTTTTATATGGTGCTGTACTTCATAAAGAAATTGTGATTCAAGTGTATCTGTGTGCATGGACAACACCTGCCCTTTGGGGTCCGGTCATATGCAGATATGAGTTCATGGAAGCAGTGACTGTGTCACGTCCAGGAGACAGTATTTTATGGCCCCTCCCACTGATGTCATCATAGTTGGTTGAACACATGCATAAAGAATTCAAGCGTGCATGCATACATACACACATGCAATATATAAAATGTAATTGATATTGGAGTGATATTATATTTATTGAAAAGTTATAGTTAACGAAGAAAGTTCACACACATGTTTTACTTTTTCTAGTGTTAACGACTCTAATTATGATATACCGATCAACACTATGCAGAATATTAATTGGTGGAAGACTAGTAACCAAGTTCATGGGTTTTGAATTTCACCAGTTTTTCCACCACAGCTATGTAATCTGTTGTTGCTCAGGATGCAGTGAGGATTCGCCATTGCATTCAGTGTTTATGCCTCAGTTTCTCCTTACCCGCGGTGATTCCTTAGTCCATCCCTGCTTTTGAGGACATTGACACTTTGGAAGATTGTTCTGTGTCAATTTAGGCACACCAATTATTTTGTCGTGAGTAGAATAGGACTGTTTTCAAAACCCACATGTTGTTAACGTAATCCTCAAGTTTATACGTTAATGGCATTTAGAGGTAGGATCATTTGACAGGTACTGAGAGTTAAATGAAGTCATGAGGATGGGGCCAACATAAACTTTAGTGACTCACAGAAAGATCAAAGGAGGGTCACTCATCCGAGAAGAATTGCCCAGCAAATATTTGTTTTGTTTCTTAAGGACATAAATTTGGGTGGGCAGGAAGCGGGGGTGGATCTGAGAAGAGCTGAGAGAAGAGATGAATACAACAAAAATGCTTATGAAGTTCTTGAGGAACTAATAAAATATTGTTAAATAAAGAGAGGGAACAAGGTAGGAGAGGTATCACAGAGAGATTTGAGTGTGGCGCTCAGACCTGGGGACAGTAGGGGTAGAAGGACAGAGGGCCTGTAGAGAAAAGTGTAGGTGGGAGCATCTCTGTGTCAAGCTGGAGACCTAAGTCAGGGGAGGCTCCTGGAGAGATATAAGGGGGGGTTCTAGAAGAGTCTTCTAGTAGCAGAGGTCATAGAGACTGAAGAGAACACCCTCTAACTAGAAAGGACTCCTAGTAGAGGAAGGGGAACACCAATCCACCCACAGAAACTTTGACCCAAATTTTACCCTGCCTACAAGATATGCAGGGATAAAGACATAACAGAGAGAACAGAGATTGAGGGAATGTCCAACCAATGTCTGGCCCAAGACAACACCTACCCCATGGGAGAAATCCAACCCCTGACACTATTTTGTTATTAATTTATTCAGATTACATCTAAATTGTTATCCCCTCACTTTTAGCTTCCTGTTCTTCCCTTCTTCCCTCCCTCTTTCACCCTCTTTCCCTCCCCTAGGTCTGTGACAGAGGGGACATCCTTCCCCACTATATGGTCACAGCCTATCAAGTTGCATCCTGGTATCCTGCTTATCCTTTCTGACTGCCACCAGGCCTCCCCACCTAGGGGAAGTGGTCAAATATGGGGCACAAGAGTTCATGTCAGAGTCAGTCCTTGCTCTCATGCAACTGTGGAGAATGTCCTGTCCATTGACTAGATCTGAATAGAGGTTCAATGTTTACTGCATATATTGTCCTTGGTTGGTGCAGTTATACTCTGCTGTGCTTAAAGACAGGAGCCTGGCAGAGTTGTTCTCTGAGAGGCTCCACCCAGCAGCACTTTGAAATAGATGCTGAGACTCACAGCCAAACATTGGATGATACATAGGGAGCCTTGTAGAAAAGTGGGGTGGGGTGGGAAGAAAAGGACCTAGAGGAGACAGGAACTTCACAAGACTAACAGAACCAACTGACCAGGGTCCAGAGGGGCCTACTAAGACTGAAGACCATCCAAGGACCATACATGGACTGGACCTAGGTCCTCTACATGGACATAGTTGATGATGGGCTGCTCAGTCTTCATGTGGGTCCTCATGTAAGGGAGTAGGAGGTGGGGCTGTCTCTGACATGGACTCTGTTTCCTGCTTTTTAAAAACACTTCCCCCTGGCAGTGCTACCTTACTAGGCAACAGAGGAAGAGGATGTGTTCAGAATTGATGCAGCTTGTTGAGCAGGGGTGGATGGGAAGGGGGCGGTTTCCTCTTTTCTGAGAAATGGGGGATGGAGGAGAGGGAGGGAGAGAGGGGCTGGGAGATTAGGAGGGATGGAGCTATGACCAGGTTGTAAAGTGAGTAAAACTAAGTAAATAAATGAATAAAGTTTAAGGGAGTTCTATTCTGTCTGTGATGCACTCTGCTTTGTTACAAAGTGGCAAAAAGCCCCTCACAGGATACCAGCCTTATGAGTTCTCAAATTCTGAAACTGTGAATTCTAGCTCTTCTTTAAAAATTACCACACCTTCAGGGCCCGGAGGCCTGACTTGAAAGCTCCTTTTTGAGGTCTAACCTTTATTGTGCCATGCAAGTTTCCAAAGGTGGGAAGCCACCAACTGTCCTAGCCAGCCATGATGCCTGTGAACCACAACATCAACCAGCATGGCATAAAACCCAAAGGCGCAGTAGTGGCACTCACATCGTGGCTGTAACCAACAGCTCTCAAATGTACTTAACAAGAAGGCAATCATGCCTACTACAGGAAACCCGGGCAACTATCCAGGGCTTTGGAGTACATCTACAGCCACCATTTTAATAAACCAGCATAATCCTTAACTATATTCTAAATATGTGTCCTTATGTCCACAGATGAGTGTGATTCTCACTGCTGGCCTTCAGTGTTGCAGTTTCAAGAAGAGAAGTTTCCTCTTTGTCTGATTCTTTCTGGGGCCATGTACTGGTCATTGTGTTGTTTTCTTCTTCTTCTTCTTCTTCTTCTTCTTCTTCTTCTTCTTCTTCTTCTTCTTCTCCTCCTCCTCCTCCTCCTCCTCCTCCTCCTTCTCCTCCTCCTCCTTCTCCTCCTTCTCATGGGAAGTTTGCTCTAAGTCTCCCTAAGGCTAATGAGCTTAATCTCAAATCCCAGTCCTGTGCATTTGCTCATTTCTGATGCTAACATAGTTTATTTCAAATCAAGAGGCACCATTTTGATGTTGATTGGGTACAGAATTGAACCTGTGGTTTTGCACCACCATAGCTTTGTTGTCCTAGGTCCAAGTGCTGTAGAGAAGGTAAACTATATGACAGAAATCTGGTCTCAAGAGTTCAAATTTTTAAGTACCTTTGCTAGACAGAGTTTTAAACTATGCTCTGAATTTTACAAAGCAAATAATACGTCTCTTATTTACATTTTTATGAAGCAATGAGTCCAGACATTATTTTTGAATTT
This sequence comes from Acomys russatus, assembly GCF_903995435.1. Classification (NCBI taxonomy): domain Eukaryota; kingdom Metazoa; phylum Chordata; class Mammalia; order Rodentia; family Muridae; genus Acomys; species Acomys russatus. Next base: position 36,130,441 of record NC_067167.1, read on the forward strand.
TATTTTACATTATTTACCTATTTATTTATTCACATATGTGCATGCATGTGAGCAAGCGCCATGTTGTGGAGATCAGAGGGTAATTTGCAGGGATTAGTTCTCTCCTTCCTCTCTCTGGGCTTCAGGACAGAACTCAAGTTGATAAGCTTAGCAGGAAGTGTAGGAAGTATGCTCATCCACTCAGCCATTTTGCTGGTCTCCAGAACACTTTTGCTATATACAGAGCTATTTGAATCTACGACTTGCATATCCCCCGGGTTTCACAAGTTAATAAATTAAATAAAGTTATTTTAATAATTTGTCTTTAGGTGTGGTCAATTAATAGCCTCTATTTTTTCTCTTTACAAGATCTCAGCTCTTTCCCTCATCTCTGCTATCCCATTAGCTCCTCCTATGGTCTGTCATGTCTGCATGGTCTACTGTGGGTCTACTTGTTGATCTGGCTTCTTCTACAGATCTGTGGATTGGCTAATCCTATAAAATCACCACTATTGATAGAGCATCAATGTTTGCTAGACATTATTATATGGCCTTAAACTAGTGAAGATATTGAAATCCCCATAATTTATAAGTTTTAAAGCACCTTGATTGACTACAAAATTACTTATTTGATTCAAACAAAATACAGATGCTAGGCAAAGAAAGAAAACCAAGACAGAAACCAGAATTCCACAGACCTGCAAGGTATTTACAGCCTCAGTAGTGGAAAAGACATCTAAAGGGCTTTAGAAATCTGGGGTGCAGTATTTGCTGGACAGTCTTATGTGGCCTTAAGTTAGTGACCATATTAAAATCTCTACAATTTTTAAGTTACAAAGAACCATGATTTATTACAAAAATACATTCAAGAGGGTTTAGGAATCTACAGTGGAATATGCTATGGCTTGAATGTGGCTTGCATAGTCTCTGTGTTTCTAGCTTAAGCTACAAAGCAGCGGTAATGAGGGGTGGACATTCCCGGAGGCATTTAGGTCAGGAGGTCCTTGCCCTTGTGAGTATTAGTGCTGTTTTCAGTGGGTTCAGTATTACAAAAGTGACTTATAAAAATTCAAGTTATGTAGAGTCCTGCTCTCTCCATGATGAAATATGGAGTAAAAAATGCTCTATGTGTTTTTTTATGTGATTCAGGCTTTTATTTTATTTAAAATATACTTTATTAATCTATTCATATTACATCTCAATGGTTATCCCATTCTTTGTATCCTCCCATTCCTCCCTCCCTCCCATTTTCCCCTTACTCCCCCCCCCCCCCATGACTGTGACTGAGGGGGACTTCCTCCTCCTGTATATGCATTTTTACATGACAAAATAGGTGACTATGACATATCTGATCCACGGACTTTCCCTAACCACCAGTGATATGCATTTCACAGCCAATGTCTCCTATCAGTTGTCTGTAACTAACAGTCCCTTTCTCCTTTTCAAATTTATTGTGGGTCAGTAAACTGAAGGTAATTGTTAGACTTTAGGTAAATAGACATAAGAGAGCCTCTAAAAGAAGCTCTCCTTTGAGAAAAAGGCATGAAATTAGACCCTTTGCTTCAGATGGTTAGAGATTGTCTTGTTTTTCTCCTTCTCTGTTCTTGTTGATTCGGATTCTGGTCCCAAAGGGTGGATTTTTAGTAGCAAGGTGTGCCTAAGTAAAGAGATCTTTCTGACACATTTCAGCACATTAGAAATGGAAATTGGCTAGAGGGTAGAATTTGTTCTCCAGGAGTATTGCAACCATGCGTTAAGTCTTCCATTGACTCTGATATAGGTGTAAATCCTTGGCTCTATCTGTCTTTGCATTTCTCTTTATAGTTAGCAGTTGCACAATAACTTTATTTAGAACTGCCAGGCACCACTGTGTCTATTTTCCCACTTTAGCTTTAGTGACAATATGGTTAATGTTTTCCAGATTTACTGAAGGGAGCTCTTCACATAGAGTGAGTGGCAAATTGGGAATCTCAGTTGACTTTCCATTTTCCATCCTTTGTGAAAATGGTGAACTATATATTATATTAAAAAAATATAAAAATTCACTGAGAATTAATAAAATGATTTTATTTTGTATTTGTATTTGATTAGATTGTATCTGTATTGTATTTTCATCCTCCCCTCCAAATCTTTCCATATCCATCCCCCATTCTTTTTTTTAAGATTTAATTTTTTATTATTTTATCTTTGTACATATATATTTATTTTACACATATATACAATAGATTATCTATGGCAAGAAGAGCTGTGACACAATCAGCAATTATGTAAATGTTGCATTCTTAGTGTTTTGGCTATTTGTATCTGACAGCCTTGAAGAAGACATCTTTCCTATCTTGGTGCATCCAAATTTCTGAATGTAAATCAATCTCCATCACATATCGTCATTTCAACTTAGAACACCTATCTAGACCTAAAAACATCTTAACCCCTAAACAATTAAGCTTCCTTGTAAAACTAAGCTCCCTGATCTTCAACTCCCTCAGAGACTTGAGAAGGAATAAACTTGATTGTCTGAGTATGCTGGCCATCCCCCATTCTTTAGTCATTCCCTTTTGTGTCCTCATTTTTTTTTATGTCTACCACATCCGGTTAATGTTGTCTGTATACTCTCAAGTGTGTATGCCATGTGTTAGATCCCTTGAATAAAATATTCTATCCCCCCCCCCCTCTCTCTCTCTCATTATCTCCTCAGCTCTGCATTGACCTTCTTGACCATCTTCTGCTCCATGCTGGGCTTGAGTCTGGCTTGAGCTTGTGCAGTTTTGTAGCTGCTGTCAGGAACTCTGTGAGCTCACGTGGTCCACTGCTCTGTGAGCTCCTATGGTCCAGTGCTCTATTGTACCCAGACAGTACTGTTTCCTTGTGGGTGTCCCCAGCTCACAGGGTCCACTGCCCTATTGTACTCAGACTGCACTGTTTCTTGTGGGCATTCCCAGCTTCCAGTACTTACAATCTTCCCTCCTCTCTTCCGTAATGGCCTCTGAGACTCAAGAGGAGGAGTGGGTGATATACGCGACACATTTAGGATTCAATATTTCACACCTAGCTGTTCTCTCAACCTCGGTAGTTATAAGACTCTGAGTTAATTTCCATCTGTAAAATAAAAAAAAGTTTTCTCTGATGAGGTTTGTGGAATGTGCTGACGTAGGGGTGTAAAGAGAAGTCACCAGGAGTCAGTTTAGTACAATGTCCTGCTAGCACAACAGGAGGAGCAAGTTCTCCCCCAAGAGCCTATAGCCTGTTTACCTGTCTACATACAGATTCTTGGCCCCTATAGCTGTGCTGGACACAGATTTCATCCTTGTGGCACAGGCCTTAAATCCATTCAGAAGGCGACCTGTCACTCCCATGACATTTCTACCACTGCTGTACCCGTGGACATATCTTTTAAGCTATAAAATATTTATCTTATATATATTACTAAATACTGAAAAATAAATAAAGTTATGGAAATCTGACAAAAGTTACCACTGTATGTTAAAATTATTATTATATATATTATATATTAAAAATTGTAGCCTGAGGACAATGGAATATTTTTATCATGTAGGCTCCCCAATTCATGTGACATAAGCAAAAACATTTAATGATTGTATATAAAAGGTGACTGAAGAAAAATGGAACCTTATTTTATATGGCTAGACCTATACTGATAAATGGTATAATATATGCTTCGTATTTGAATGATTTTTAGCTTTTACATTCCACATTTTATACAAAGAAGCAAAGAGAAGAAATAAGAAATAAAGGAAAAATAAAAGAACAAACTTTGAGGAAAGCACTCAACAGAAGTGTCTTTAGTTCGGCTATGCAGCTAACAGGTTTGAAGCTGCCCACCTGCTTTGAATAAGTGTGTAATGACTTCTCCTCCTGTAGTTAGGAAAACAAATGCCATTTTGTTATCTAAAGAGTTCTGAGGGCATAAAGCTCATTGATGTGCCAGATCATGGCAGGAGTGCCACTTAGAGAATATCTCACTCTTTTCATTTCCATATATATATTATATATTATAGATACACACATATATTATATGTAATATAAAATATGCCCACACATATACTATATACTAATATATATATAGTCTATAATACAATATAACATATATACTATGTATACATATTCCTGCATGATTCTACCTACCTTCAAAACTTGTCTTATCAAGAATGCATTTGAACAGGTCTTTGAAGAGTATGCTTGTATAACCTGCCCAGGTCTGGGATCAGGCAGATGTCCCATCCTGTTCTCTGTAATTCTTTGCCTGTAATCTTAACCTCAAGAAGAGTCAGTTTCCATATGATCTGGTCTTCCTGGGAAGGTTTGGTTACGGTGGATGCAGGACTTTTAATAAAACAGAGGTGTTTTGTGTGGTTATTATTGCTGCCCTTGTATGCTCCTTCTGGTAACTTTTCATTAACATTTCATTGTACCCCGAGGCTAGTTAAGTCCAGGAGACAGGTTTGTTTATAAGCCCACACCTCGTCTCTTCCAGCTCTCCATCTGCACCCACTAACCAGCTCACTGTGAGTCACTTGTGGCGCTGCAAGTGATACAGATTATAAAGACAGCTGGCTTTATTTTCAGTGAAATAAAGGCCAAACTATAATCAATGAGACATCCAAAAAATATAAAGAAAAAAGCAAAATCCCACATAAAATTTTTTTTTATCAGCTGGCTCACTAAAGAAATGAAAACAAAAACATATGAAAATTGACTTTCTGTCCTTTTATTTTGAACCAGAAGAAAGTACAAGGGACATTTTCTTAATCCATGAAATTTCTGTTTGTTCTTCTTGAGTTCCTACAGTGGCCGAGTTCATCCATGTGTATGGACAACTCTTGAAAGAAACACAACAGATGCCTTTGGGTCAAGTAAAAATTCTTCTGGGGGATTTGTGTACTTAAAAGGCAGATGACTGTGCTCTCTTGATACGGTGTCACGACTTGCCTGTTCCAAACGTCTCATCCCATCATTCCTCCTATGACAGTCAGACTTTGAGCTGCTGTGACAAATATAGAAGAAAAGCAGGTGAAAAGAAGGAGGTGCATTTTGTCTCATGGTTCTAGGGGAGTCAGTCAATAATTGGCCAGCTCCATTGCTACAGGCCTTTGGTGAGGTGGAGTATCATGGTAGAAAATGAATAGTGGAGCAGAGCTGTTCACCTCACCCAAGTCAGGGAGTGCAGCAATAAGAAGGCACAAGAGATAGAATGTACCTTTCCATGGCATACCTCTAGGGATTTTCTTCCTCCAATGAGGTCCCGATTTCTCATAGCTGTTTCAGCATGATGTTCATTAATGAAGTGACATCCTTGCAAGTCAAGTACATTGTGGCAGGGTCACTGTGTGGTTACCATGGCTTCATCATATAAGCCTTTAGAATGTGCACTGTACAACCAAAGAACAGTTTCTTTTTCTGTGCTCACTGCTCCTCCAGAAGCTTTTCACACAGGGAAATGAAATGCTGCTTCCTTCACATACATAATCGTTCTGGCAGGGGAAGGCCCACAGCCATGTGTTTCCTGAAACTCCTCTCTTGACTGTCCTCTGCTGCAGAAACTCTGCCCTGTGTCTCTAATTTCCATTTCCCCTAATTACAATGTCTACAGTTTGCAAATGGTGTACAAGCCTTACCAGATACGTTAGCTGTGATCTCAGGGCCGTTTCTCAGTGGTTAGTCTGGATAGTCTGCCTCAGAAAGGAAAGTCCTAGTACATTTATCATGACGTCGAAGCTACTGTCTGACCTCTGACTCTTGCGGACTGTGTTGTGGGGCTGATGGGCTTCCAGAAGTCTCTTAAGTTCTTCTCACAGTGTACGACCCAGTTTGCCCATGGGAGGAACTGGACTCTCTAGCATAGTTTAACTAAAATGGATAAAGTCTATTCTTTAGTCTCATCTACTTAAACGCTGTTTCAGAAGCAATGGGGCTTCCTTACAGCTGCGATCAGAGCTGTCCTTAGATGTCCAGCATTCACAGAGACCTTCATTATGATTCACCAGTCAATGCAGTGTTTACTGAGAACTAACAAATCGTTTATTTGAAAGACAAGGCGCTTGGGGTGGAGGGCAGCAATAGGACAGTTCCTTGGAAGTCAAAATGTTCTCTCTGTGTTCAGAAAGCTTGCTGCCTAGTTGGGAAGCCTATGCAAAGAACTGAACACACTGTGCTGATTAAAAGTGATAGCAAGAGCCGGAGACATGAGGACAGCTCATTTGGCTGGCATGGTCTAGAAGTCCATAAAGAAATTTGGAACCAAAGGCAGGTGTTGAAAAACGAAGAGCACTCCAGTGAGAAGAGAGGCATTTGCAAATGTGCTGGAAGTATTTGGATCCAGTGTCCATTTTCCTGTTTCCATTTTGTATCTGTGTGTCCATCATATTTCCATGGGCCAACTTTTATCTAGGGAACTTTTGTAGACCTTCCTTACTGATTGATCAGAGGTTGAAGGAACTTAATAATCAAGTTTTCCCCTTGCTTTTTGACAAACACTTGGGCCACCTTAATAAATATGTTGCTGAGGATTAAATTGTAATTTGTGGTTTTCTGAAATAACTATTGAGGTAAGCATCCTTACATTTTAAAAGCAAAGGTTTTTCATTATAGAAAATTTGCAAAGGAAAGGAAATTTACAAAGGAGCAAATAACTATCACTATCATCCCTGGAATTGTTGATTCCAGGAAGGGCATTCGAGTATAATTGGACAAGTTCGGTATTTCATAATACTTTTGTGTTTTACAGGTTAAAAATTGGAGAAATCCTGATATAGGCAAGGCAGTAACCTGACATTCATAATTGAGACATATTAAATGCACTTTATAATATTTTTCACTTATTAATCTAAGAAAATAACAAATACCTATTTAAAGTATTTAAAAATAAATAAACATCATTTCATCTTTGCATATATTACAATTTTAGGTCCTTACTGACTTTGTTTTCTTATTTTTAAAAATTAGTGTCATGATAAATATTCTTATAGGTGTATGCTTAAATTTTATTGTAAACTCCTGTATAATACTTGGAAAAGTCTACCAAGCACTCAGAACTTTTGTATTGTACAAGAATTGTACAAGCTAGAAGAATATGTGTGATGGACAGAGCGCCCATGCGGCTGGAGCCCTGTGTTCCCTGTTGGCCCTGACTGTGGCCAATTAGGCACAGTATTGATTTCTTATCTAATAGACTGTCTTGCCAAATTCTGTACTTCAATACAAATGGACCTGAACAATGTTGCCTGTGAGGTTCACAATTTAATGGCATGCACTTGACATTTGTCCATGACATTGCTGAAAGGACCCCAACTGAGGACTAAGGCATAACTTGTGCAGTTTACTACAGGAAAGTCTCAGAATAGTTTCTAGTTTGGGGTTGTTATAATTAGTGCTTTTTAAAGGTGTTCTAGTACCCATCCTTTGGTGAACGTGGGTGGCATTTTTGTCAGGAACGTGTGTAGGTAGGGAGTTGTTAGGTAGGGAACAATGCACACGTGAGTTTTAAAGAAGCTCCAGACTGTTTCATAAGGTGACGTTAGTGTCTTCTGCATGGCCACGGTGTGCAAATCTTGTCCCCTCAGCGTCACTGCAGTAGTGGAGATACCTCATAGTCCCATCTTAGCTACTCTGGCGTTTTGCTGTGCTTTCCAACCGCATCCTTCCTAGTATGTATAAGAACCATGTTTTGTGTTTGTGGTTTGTGAATCTCTTCTTTTGAGAACGTCTTCTCCAGTCTGTTGTGACTTTCTCTGATGAGGCGTCTATTGCTTTTCTACTGATTTGTGGAAACAGTCTGTCCTCAGAAGGTCAGAGGCATGCAAACAGGCTGGGTCTAGCCAACACCAGCTAGAGGAGGAGATAATCCATGCAATTCACATCTTACGAAGAGAATTGAAATACTAGACTCTAAGCTGTAGGAAATACTTTTATTCAGATATGATTTTTAAAAAACCAGTGCTTTCTACAACATTACTGTTTTTCATTGTATATTTAAAAAAAAACCAACAAATACATAAAATGTTTGTCCTGACACCTTACAGAAAAATCAAATTGTGGTATTTCTCCAGTCTGGCAATCTGTGAAAAAATATCAAGGAAACCAAAAGAAAAAGTGAAGGAAAAATTTAAAAATGGTTTTTAAGGTTCAAAAAATATCTTCATTTAAATAGCAGTGCTCTCTTCCCACTCCTGCCTGGTGACTTTGAATTAAGGAAATACTTATATTATGTGCAAAAGGCCATATTTTTCTTGGTACATTTGCAACACAGACATAATTGTATATTGGACATTTAAAATATTTTAAAGGAAATAATGAGAAGAAAGCATCACATGGTCCATTTCTTAATTATTTTAGATACTGTATATTGACAAATTTTGTATTCTAAAATTAGGTAGGCTTCAAAGTCATAATACTTATTTTTTCAAAGAAAGTGAAAATCATTTTCTGATTTTGAATTTTCTTTTCTGGCATTGCTTACAGGTGCAAACAGGTCAGTGGGATGAACTCTCAACAGTCCAGTTGGGCGTTGTTCCCAAGTATCATAATTATGTGGTTTCCATTGGTTGGGGATTGGACAAATTGCAGCTGAAGGTTCTGTTGACTTCTCACTCAATGCCAAAGGAACATGTCCCATATGGAGGACAATGTCTCCATGTGGTTGCACCATGCAGACCTTCAAGCCTTTGAAAGCATTTCCACTGCAGAGATAAGAAAGCTTTAAACACATGCTCTCTTGGTGTATCTGGCGTTACTATCAGTCTTTTTTTTTTTTTTTTTCTTCTTCTTCTTCTTGCGTAGCAAAGCAATTTTTACTGGTTTGTGGGACATCCAAAAAAGAGAAAGATATTTTAACTTGATAATAAAAAGCAAATAAGAGGAAATAAAAACAAGCAATTAAGGAAAAAAAGAAAAAAAAATCTCTTTCTTAGTCAAGAATTTCCTTACAAAACATTCAGTTTTTTCCCCAACATAATCAATACCTTATTTAATTTGGTTTTTAAGAGATCTGAGTTTTTGTAATAAGTGTTATAAATGCACACCAAAGCATAAAACTCGAGCCACCATCAGCTCTGTGAGGTAAACATGGAAGGTCACTTGGAAGGAGATTTTGGTTGACTTGATTAGAGCAGCTGTTCTTCATGGATTTCATCAAATTGTGTGACTTCATCGACATACGCGGCGCTTCTTTCTTTTTGTGGACTTTTGACCTTTGATGATCATCAATTTAAGATCAAGGCACATGATCCATCATCATTGATCTGGGACTTATTAGAGAAAGAAAATAAATCAAGAAGTAGAAAGCAAGGTCCACATGAACAAAAGCATTGTGCAGAGAAGGGCTGCGTGGGTCCTAAATGTGGCTGAGCCAGGAGTGAAAAGCCTAAAGAAGATGCAAACAAACCAACTGTAGGGTGATGTAGGCTCATCTGTCAGAGCTGACACCATGTAACTATAAGGTCACGTTAATAAAGAAGGGAAGTGTAGAGTTCTACGTTTTCCTCTTTAGGTGCTCAGAAGCAAGTTTTTTTGTTTTTTTCTTTTTCTAGTAGAATCTTCCAAATATTCTGTAGGATGCTTCTCTAAGGAATTACTCTGATAGACTTAAGCAGCTTCTATGATTACTCCAGTCATACCTCACAGGCTCATCTTAAGTATGAATTCTAATCTGGACCTAACTCCTTTATCGACAAGACAGGCCCCAAAACACACACTTAATAAAGACTTCTCTCTCCACACAGAATAAAAATAATTGTAATATGTGCTGAGTTGTGGGGGAGGAGCTTACTTAAAATGTATCTTGGCAATCATGCCTCCTGTCTGCAGTGTTCGCAGCATGGACTCTGCAGTGAGACAATTTAAAATCAGGTTTGGGGCATTATCAGACAAAACTTTAAAGGTGCTCACAGTTGTTGAGGCTACATTGGATCATCGTTCTGAGGAAAACATTAACTTCAGCTCTTTTCTTTGTGACTAGAAGGTTTTAGCCAATATTTAGATGATGTTGTCTCTTGAAGCACCAAGGCACAGAGCGAGCACCTGGCCCTTGTCACTGTGTACTCAAGGAAATCTAGCTGATTTCACTCCAGCTCAGCACGCCTTAGCCTGCCACTCGAGAGCCTGTCATCTGAACTTCCCTTGAGTTTCCTTTTATGACTGATTACTGTTTTTGAAGTAAGGCCCTTTATTTACATATGCCCAATCGAAATTGGATACCCTATCAAAACTGAAACTCCAAATAAAGACAGATTCTCTCTGAAGAGTTGACTTCTGAGGCAGGGTCTGCAGTCTAATGTGCCCAACACTCTACCTTTAATGTGCCATAATATTTGGCTTCTGGGTCATAAGGAATAGTCTTCACCTGATGTCTAGTTTCTCTTCTGGTCACTGGACAAGACTGAACCCAATCCTATCCTCTCTTTTGAAATATCTCAGAATAGGTTTTTTGTTTTTGTTTTTAGCCTTGCTTTCTTTCTGATCTCTAAAGGAGGATACAAGCGAATAAAAATTAAAAACTACTGAGAAACAATGTTTTTACTGCACAAATAACCCTGTTCCCAGAGCCCAGAGGTGCTAGTTATGAACACCCTGACTCCATCTTGAGCTCTAGATTAACTCAGAGCTCTCTGTGCATAAGTTTTCATGACTCACTATGGAGCTTGGTTTTGCAAAGACCCAGTCTAACATCCGGTCTAGGAGAGGAAGAGATAAGCTACATTCATACTCTATTCGGATGACTCTGGATCTGTGTAGATGTCTTACAGCAGAAGGAAGAGAAAACGTTTTAAATAAATATATTCTAATGGGGGGTGGTCTCTAATAAGCAAGGGGTGTACTGACTAGGCCTAGCAGTAGTTAGGAAGCACATGAACACCTACCTGCTCAGGGGACTGTGGGCACTTCGACCAGGTTGGCAATGGATTTGTTACAGCCCTTGGAGACTCTGTCATCCCAAGTTTTTGAGAAAACTTATTTACTCCCACAATGACAATTTTTGTTAACGAGTGTTTGGTCTGTGGTATTATCTCTGCATCAATCCTTGGCTCACTTTCTTCTCATAAATGTAAGAGGGAAAAAAAAAGCATTTCTGAAGAGGTTTCAAATTTCCTTTCACTAGTTCTTCAGTGTTCCTTTACGGTCTTTCTTTTTTGACATAATTTTAAACTGAAAATAGGAAATAAATTTACATTGGATGAGAGTATATACAAGTAATCTCCTTGGAGTGAAAACTGAGAGGACAGAGAAGGGAGGAACCAAGTATTTGCTACTTAACACATTCAGTTTTAAACAATGGGTAAGGTGGTGTGGTATTTTCTATTTGTTTCTCTTAGAACTTAAACTTTATTGAAACCAAGGAGTCTTACTCACATCACATGTGTAGAATATAATAATGATAATAACAGGATTATTGTGTGGTTATAGATTTTGTTCAACAGGAGATGGTGAAGGAAGGCCTGGGAAAAACCTTAAATTCATTCAATGTCCACCCACTCAAAGTGGCATTCTTCTTAAATTCATCTTCTTGGCCAAAATATATTTAGGTAGTTCAGGCTTAGATGTACAAAGTGAAGCCACCATGTCTGCCGGGCAAAGTCTGGTCCGTTGCGTAGCTTATGCTTTGTATTATTGGCAGCTATAATCCCTCATTGGTGACTAATGTGACCATTGTTGGGGGATGAAGTGGTGCCCAGGCCCCTAGGAGGGTGTCATGTTACTGATAACATTTCTCAGTAATCACCAACAATGGGTTGTTTGTTTTACGTGGGCTAAGGCTAGGTCACTGTTCCATATGATGAGCTTAAGAGGAAAGCAATGGCTTAGATTTAGACACTATGCTTCTTAAAAACCCTGCACTATTGCATCCTACTGTCATCCGCAGCAGGTGAGAAACTTCTTACCTGGTGAAGTGAAACATGGGTAAAATTCAGGCACAGAGGCCAGGTGAGAGGCAGCTGACCTTGTCTGCATTTTAGGTGCAGGTATTCAATGAATGTGAGGTGGGTGGAATCAACCATACTTATGTTTTCTGTTAGTTTCCCTTCTTTATGAGATTAATGGAAACACAGAAAGGTCTTGTTATGAGACACTAACCCTGGGGAGACACATACATACATCTACTCACGTCAGATAGGGAGCTGATGACAGAGCAGAGGGTAGTTACAGGAGTATGGGGGAGGGGTTACTTACAGGAGTAGAAATGACTCCAAGATAGCTGTGTCACCAAAGCCCACTCCAGCACGGGTGACAACTCGGAACTTGGTTGAGGATCTGGAGCACACTGCACAGCTTCAGAAGCCAGAGCAACAGGCTGTAGGCAGTTTGCTGGTCTCTACTTCTTTCAGGCAGCTAAGCTTGTCTGAAAGTGACTCTCACTGGTCTTACACTCAGTGCTTAAATCACCTTGGGGAGGAGGGCACTGGTAGACCTGGTCAGTTTCAGGGACGTCCAGAAGCTATTTGAGTCGTTTACTGCTGATCTTATCCTGCAGGGTGGAAGGCTTCAACATGGCTACACAACAGACCCAGGTCCACAGGCTGCCATCTCACAGTGCATGTCTGTCTTACTTTGAAGGCATCCTGAAAAGCAATGACTCTGAAACAAATAGGTTGATTCCTTCATTTTTAATTGGGCTAATTGAAGAAAAATATATCAAGGAGCTCTGTTGTCTGCATTTAGGAATCCTAAGTTAGTGCTGTCAACAGAATCCATCTGCCTTTGTAGGACATAGCAAATAATAGCTAATATTTGTAGGGCATGGCTTGCAAAACGCTATGACATCTGGTAGACCCCAGAGCAGACCAGCGAGAGTCTCTTGAAGACGGAGCCCTTATTTGCCGTAATCTTGTGTTCGTTGAAATAGCCTTGTAAGAACAATAGATATTTTACAGGGTGGTAAAGAAGTTTTACTTATGCTGTCATACTTATACTATTTAAATTAATATTGACAATACTGCTGGCTATTTCTAATGATCCTTCAGATTTCCATAATATACAACACAGTGCTGCACATTTCTAGATTTATATTGCTCGCTTCTACCATGCTCCTAGATTGGGTTACAGATCATGAGCGGCTTCTGTGTTAAAGCGTCAAGTTTTTTCATTGAAAAAAACTTTTCCCTCTTCCAAATATGTGAGTATAAAACAATAGCCTGGGACTGAGAAGACCACTCAGATGCTAAAATGCTCACTGTACAGCTGTAAGGACCCGTGTTTCATCCCCAGATCCCATGTCAAAAAAGGTTTGGCATCGTGGCATGCACTGGTAACCACACCTCAGGGCAGGCTGTGACAGAAGGGTGCCTGTGGCATGCTGGCTAGCCAGCCTATTCTAGTTGATGGGTATCTTGTCCCAGTAAGAGACACTGTTCTGCTTTCAAAATAGGAATAGAAAAGCATCCCCCCACATATGCAACACACCACCACTGCCACTACCACCACCACCACTGCCACTACCACCACCACCACCAAAATGCAGGGTAGGTGACTACTAAGGAACATGTGGCATTAACTCCTCACCTTTGTACATGCACACCTATGCAACTGCACATGCACCAACATGTACCCCCCCAACACACACACACACACACATACACATGGACCAGTTTCTAGGGCTCACACCAGTAATGGTTAAGTTATATAGCTCACACATGCTTCGTCAATAGCGCCTGGCAGGTGATTGCCCAATCACGTGTGAGCTGCTTGCTGCCACAGCTCTTCTATTATTGATTCTCATCCAACCCTATAAAGGAAGGAGAACAGGTTATTCCCATTTTATATTAATGAAAAAGATCTTTAAAAAATTCAAGACCACTCTCCAAGTTCATGGGCCCTGCCTGCTTCATGTCAGAGCCCACATCTTCTGGAAGAACATCCTTAGGACCGTTTGGCACTGAAGGGTGGGACAACATAGTCATACTGGACCTCCTACTCCTCACGAGGGGGAACTTCTAAGGTTCTTTACAGCATTTATTCTTTGTTGCTGTTCTTGTGTTTGCTCTTTAGTTACAAATGTCACAAGGACTTAACGCTTCTTCTCCCAACTGGGAAACCACTGATGTACAATGTGTGAGACGCCCTCAGAGGAAAAGTCCATGGTGGCCAGACAGCTAACAGTCATCCGTTCTTTGTGAAAGATTTCTGGAGTACATATTCGCAGTGTTGCTATCATCACAGTTTGTTATTTATTGAGTGCCATCCCTTCGGGTGGGGCTGTGCAGAACACACACCAGACAGGGCCTCCATCCAAGGAAAAGGGAGATGGAATTCAGATGGCCGTGGTTCATGAGATAATGATAAAGCCCTTCAGGCTGTGCAAGTGTGCTCTGTAATGAGATCAGCCTTGGATGCCTTGGATGCAAATGAGAGGGAGGGGACAATGCTATTGGGAACCAAAGGACCAAAGATGCTTCTAGGTATGAGGTGCATTGCAAAGGGCAGAGAGAAAAGGAGTTGAATGGTGAAAGGAAGAGGACAGAACACCAGCAACTCCTCAGTCATCAGAGAAGCAGACAGTGGAGAGGGCAGAATGAGGGTAAGTGATGCTTTCCAGAGCTGAGGGGTTGTGGCTGGATCCCACTGCCATGTGCTGTTTGTCCTGGGACAGACTGAAAGAACATGCCCTGCCTTGTTAAGGCAAGTGGCTCCACATAGCTGCTGAGGCTAGGCTAGGAGTGGAAAGTTCTGTCGCATCTGCGCTGGCTTTTTAATCTCTGTTTGGTTTTGTTTGTTCAAGTTAATGAAAATGATGTGCTATTGTTATGTAGCGATGCCAGAGAAACATTGCACCAGAGACTTCAAGAATGTTTCTTGGGATTGTGCCCATTTCGTGTGGTTTCACTTTCCTCTGCTTTCTTTCCCCCTGCCCTTTCACTCCTTCCTCCCTGATGCTGACGGATTCATATCATGTGATGGAAGGCTATTTAGAGACACTTCAGCCAAGCAGGCAAGCCATCCCCCTAAGATAAAGTGATGGAGGGGTGTCTAAGAGTAAACAGACCAATCTGCAGATACATCTAATAGAAGCATAATTAATGGGTCTTCAAATTCATAACTGGAACTGATGAATGGGGAAGAATACACTCCCATCTGGAAGTAATTAGTACTAATTTATAAATTCCTCATGGAAAAGAACGATGTCTTCACCTTTCTTAGGCTGTCCCTTAGGTACCATAGAATATTCTCTGTCCATTGAGTCATTCAGTATTTATTAAGTACTAGACACTCTGCTAAGGCACCAAAACACACACACACACACACACACACACACACACACACACACACACACACACACACGACATGTTTCCTTTCATGGAACTTAAACTTGTAGGGAAAAGGGTAAAACAAAGTAAGATGTGGCATGTGTACCAAAGAAGATAAATCAGAGACATGGGGACATATTACTGGAAGGCATATGCCATTCAGCACTCATAGAACTTGGCTTAAACTGAATTAAATACAAATAAGAGTTCATTGACTCACTTGACTACAAAGAATAAGGTATTACTATATACAGACTGAATAGTCTACCAGGAATCTCTTTCCACAATTTTGGGCCTCTCTTCTACATTTCTTTGTGTTGAACTATTCCTTTAAAATGTTTTATTAATTCCTTGTGTATTTAATACAGTGTGTTTTGATTATATATACAATACTTCCTCTTTCACATCTCTAAGGTCCATCCCTAATGACCTACCACAATCTCAACTTGTGTCCTCTTTATCTATCTATCTGTCTGTCTGTCTGTCTGCCTGTCTGTCTGGTAACTCATCAACTCCAATGTATGATACCTATATATGTTCTTGGGCATGGGCCAATCAAACCACCAGGAGCCACACCCTTAAATAAAACTGACTCTTTCCACAAAAAGTCATCAGTTGTGCATAGTTCCTCCATCAGAAATGGAGGCTTAGGGTCTCCCCCTTCCCCTCAGCTCCAAGCTTGAATATTGGCTGGCTTGATCTTGTGCAGGTCATATTCAGACAATGGTTGATCTTGAGAGTCCTGGGAACAGTAGTCATGCCATGTCTAGAAGACAGTGTCTCTACCTGGTCCTCCCAACCTCTGGCTCTTACAGACTTTCAGCCCCCTCTTCTACCATGTTCCACTAGCCACGCGTGTGTGCATGCGTATGTGCATGTGTGTGCATGTATGTGTGTTTCTATCTAGAGGCAACCATCATCTGTAGCTGCAGGTTTCTAAGCTACCATTCGAAGAACAGTAGCAGTGAAATATAGCACATTTCCAGCAATACTCTGGGGGCTTCTTCTTGCTACAGCAATTTTGAAGAAATAAAAAAAAGACCAATTCTTGAAATAATTGTTTTTCTAGTCAAATGGGAGTGGACTTATTTGTGAGGCTTGGGCCATGGACCACTTTCCTGGAGCCCAGACAGAATCAGGTCTATTGAAATCATAAGACAGAAAGTGGATGAGGCAGTTTTCCAGTGAAAATCAGGATTACTAGTACAAGGGTATAGATGATAGGGACAGGAAAGGAACTCAGCTTTGAAGATGCCTCAAGCAGTTGGTAGGAATGTCAGAAGGGACATTTATAAACCCAGAGGATGCTGGGTTTCAGATATGATGGTGAAGACTATGGGACAAGCATTTGTACTGCACAGTACCTACTCACTTGGACATACCTAACTATAACAGACAGTCAATACCTTAGCTAGTCATGAGCACACCACAGAAGAAAAGAACCCACTTTGATGAACAGCTATCAGTTAGCATCACAATGAGGAATCAATTTAATAGGAAAATTTTTGGAATTATTCATATTAGAGGCAATAGCACTGGTGATAAAAAAGAGTAAAAGATAGACAACGAAGTATCCCTGTGTAGACATTCGTGCTGCAAAGGCAGTGGTCCAGGGGAAAATGTGTGAATATAGGAGGCTCTGGAAAGTTGTACACCAGTGCATTAACACTGCCACTTCACACTTTAAGACAGCAAGGAAAAAAGAGGCAGATCATTGACATTGCTTATTCTGCAATATCATTTGCCCTAACAGTATGATAGTTCCATAAGACACAGGGTTTTACAGATTCAATGCAATCCCTATCAAAATACCTACACAATTTTTTAAAGACATTGAAAGTTCAATTCTGAACTTCATATGGAAAAACAAAAAACCCAGAATAGCTAAAACAATCTTGTACAATAAAAGGTGCTCTGGAGGAATCTCCATACCTGATCTCAAACTGTACTATAAAGCAATAGTAATTAAAATAGCATGGTACTGGCACAGCAACAGGCTGGTTGATCAGTGGAATCAAATCAAAGACCCAGATATGAATCCACACACATATGGTCACTTGATTTTGACAAAGAAGCCCAAATCCATTCAATGGAAAAAGGATAGCATCTTCAACAAATGGTGCTGGTCTAACTGAAGGTCTATGTGTAAAAAAATGAAACTGGACCGATATTTGTCACCTTGCACAAAACTCAAATCCAACTGGATTAAAGACCTCAACATAAAACCAGAGACACTAAGTCACTTAGAAGAAAAAGTGTGGAGGAGCCTGGAACATATTGGCACAGAAGACAACTTCCTGAACAGAACACCAACAGCCCAGGCCTTAATGTCAACAATTAATAAATGGGACCTCATGAGGCTGAGAAGCTTCTGTAAGGCAGGAGACACTGTCAAGAGAACAAAGCGACAGCCTACAGACTGGGAAAAGATCTCACCAACCCTGCATCTGACAAAGGTCTAATATCCAAAATATATAAAGAATTCAAGAAATTAAACACCACCAAACCAAATAACCCAATTGAGAAATGGGACTTGGAACTAAACCGACAATTCTCAACAGAGGAATATCAAATGGCTGAGAAATTTTTAAAGAAATGCTCAGCCTCCTTAGTCACCAGGGAAATGCAAATCAAAACAGCTCTGAGATTCTATCTTACACCCATCAGAATGGCTAAGATCAAAAATTCAAGCGACACCACATGCTGGCGAGGATGTGGGGAAAGAGGAACACTCCTTCATTGCTGGTGGGAATGCAAACTAGTACAACCACTTTGGAAATCTATCTGGAGCTTTCTTAGAAAACTGGGAATAGGGCTTCCTCAAGACCCAGCTATTCCACTCCTTGGAATATACCCAGAAGATGCTCCAGCACACAACAAGAAAATTTGCTCAACCATGTTCATAGCAGCCTTATTCATAATAGCCAGAACATGGAAACAGCCTAAGTGTCCATCAGTAGAAGAATGGATAAAGAAACTGTGGTACATATACACTATGGAATACTACTCAGCTATTAAAAACAAGGAATTCCCGAAATTTGTGGATAAATGGATTGAGCTAGAAATGATCATAATGAGTGAGTTAACCCAGAAGCAGAAAGACTCAAATGGTATATACTCACTTATATCTGCATACTAGCCCAAGGGGCATGTCCCATGAAAGCCTTCACTTACCAGGAAACTGGGACAGAGGGGAGGACATCCTATTGGGACTCTAGATGAGAGAAGCATGGGAGAATAGCAAAGTAGAAGGATCCAGAGGGTCCTAGAAACCTACAAGTAGAACATTATGATAGGCAGATTTGGGCCCAGGGGTCCCGCTCAAACTAAGGCACCAGCCAAGGACAATACAGGCGGTAAACTTTAAACCCCTACCCAGGTGTAGCCAATGGGCAGAATATTCTCCACAGTTGAGTGGAGAGTGGGGTATGACTTTCTCATGTACTCTGGTGCCTCAGGTTACCAAGAAGAGACTTGATACCCTATGAGCATATACAGGGGGGAGGTAATCCCCCTCAGGAACAGTCATAGGGGAGGAGAATAAGGGGAAAATGGGAGGGAGGGAAGAATGGGAGGATACAAGGGATGGGATAACCATTGAGATGTAACAAGAATAAATTAATAAAATAAATAAATAAATAAAGACACAGGGTTTAATACCACAGATATTAAAATATTGAAAAGAAATTGGCCCTATTCCTAGGGGAAAAAAGGTGACAAGTAACTTCCTTAAGTATTGTGTGAAGCAGAAAAACAAATGAACAAGCATATAAAAACATTCCTAAGAGAAATATGTCTATAGTAAACTTTTTGGAAGGTGTTTTTATTATTTATCATTAGGAAAAGTGGTTATAAAATAGCACTGTAGGAAACACATATAAACATCATAATAAAATGCATTCAGATTTCTTCAGAACTTCACTTAGAATTTCCTGGAGATAAAGCTTTTGATTAGGAGAAAGAGCAGGACAGTGAAATGGGACAACTGAGGGATTTACTGAAACACTTGCCATTAAAGTAGGCTTATATCTGAGAGTGGATAAAGTAGTAGACTGTTGGCTTTCTGATTTTATACCTAATCTGATAAAAGGGGGAAAGATGATTGGTAGGAAGCCATGCTGGTTTTAAATGACCTTGTTCTACACCAATGAACACTTCTCCCCCATCACACAGCCAAGGCAGGACCATAAATTACACGTGACTGGATAGGTCTTTGAACTGTCTAGATGTAATTTACTGAGATGAAGCAGAGAAAAACAGATCCACGCACTGCTGCTCATAGTTTTTTTTTTTGTTGTTTTTTTTTTTTTTTTTTTTTTGTATGGTTATCAGTCCAATTTCACAATGCATTTTATGGTGAAAAGACATACCATAATAATTTGTCATTCTGATTATTTCTTGGCACCAATGGAGACTTTTGTTTTCTCAAAAACAATCTAATTAATCATTAAAAAATACTATGATTGATGCAATTCTGGTACTAAAAATAATTTTACACATCTGGATTCTCTTTCCCTAGTAAGTTATTTCTTCATAGAATTTTATAGAAGTATGAGAGTAGCCTTCATAGAGTGGGTAGTAAATATGTCTTATGTTGTTGGGAAACAAGAAAGGATGGAGGGGCAACAAAGTAGTAATGAAAAGTAGGTTTCCCTGGAATTCACTCAGTCACTCATTCATTCATTCACTCATTCATTCATTCATTCATGATCCATAAACACTTATTGAATGCATATTTAATCTAGATGCCATAGTGCTGCTAAATTTGATATCTATTCAAATGTATTCCCATCCATAGTTATTGGTTAACCATATGACCCACATAATTCTGTAGAGTTATTTAGTATCAGATCACCTGACAGACAGGCATAATCTGGTCTGGGGGGATTAAGGAAGACTTCATCAGGAAAAGTGCTACTCAAACAAAACTCCTGTAAGACTAATGGGAGCATAAATGGACACAGTGAGGCTCAGACAGGGAGCAGTGCAAAGCATCAGAGGCAGAGCCTGGAGCACAGGAGGTCAGGGAAAGCGGAGACTAAAAGGGTGCTCACTCTCAGAAGAAGGATAGCAGGCTACCAGGAAGAGACTTGATACCCTATGAGCATATACAAGGGGAGGAGGTCCCCCTCAGTCACAGTCATAGGGGAGGGGAGTAGAGGGAAAGTGGGAGAGAGGGAGGGATGGGAGGATGCAAGGGATGGGCTAACAATTGAAATGTAAATGAATAAATTAACAATATATATATATATATAACAAAAAAGGGTGCTGACTGTTAGATTTAAAGCTCCAGGTTCCTATTCTTGCACATCTAATTGTTAATCTGTCTTCTCTAAGATGTCTCAATGATGGGTATAACTCCCCAAGTGCAAAATAAAGAAGCTTTGCTTGTTTGTTTGTTTCTCCTAAAATCTTGAGCCCCTTGCTCAGCATTTACCAGTGCAGCAGTAGCACCATTTACATAGTTATCAGACTAACAAATATTAAAGATTTGATTCCCCTCTCAAAACGGAAAAAAAAAAAAAAAGTGACGTGGGCTGGTGAGACAGCTCATTGGGCTAAGATCACTGACTCTTTTTGCTGAGGTCCAAAGTTTAGCTCCTAGCACCTACGAGGCAGATCATAGCTGTCTGTAAACTACAGCTTCAAGGTGGTGGTTTGAGTGTGGAGCCTTGCTGGAAGAAGTATGACTCTGGGGGGGCAGGCTTTGAGAATTTATAGCCGCACCCCACTTCCAGTTTACTCCTTCTGCTTCCTGCTTGTGGATGGAGATGCAGCCTGTCATCTTCCTGCACTGGCCTTCTCCTGCAGTGCCTCCACTGCAGTTATGGACTTTCTGAACCGTGTGTGAGGTCTTCCTTCCATAAGCTGTCTGTGGTAGTGGCATTTTACCACAGCAACAGAGGGGTAACCAGTGCAGCTCCTCAGTGGCATTGCACCTCTCCTCTCTTCTAGTTTCCTTCATTGCACTTAGTTTTCCGCCATATTGTAGTATGTATTCAGTGTTCACTTGTCTTATTGGGAATATGGTTGGTATTTTGCATATTTATCTAATTTCTAGAAAGTTTGTGAACCATCGAAGATAGTTAATAAACATCAGTGGAATAAATAAAGTAAGCCGTTACCCAGTAAACGAAGAGAGGTGTGATATGAGGCTGGAGAATTAGCAGTTTTCCAAATGTGCAGGGTATTGTAGACCATCAGAAGGAGGTTGGACACTGCTACGTAAATCAAGTCCTGAAAGGTACAGTCCCTAAAAGCTTCAGTCCCTAAGAGAAGCTTCTGTGTTAAAAGTTCAGTCACTAGTTTGTGATGGTTGGGAGGTTGAGGCACCCTTACAAGGTGGGGGCTAAAGTGAGGAAGTTAGGTCAAGGGGGCAGGCTCTTGAAGAGTCCCATCCTGAACCCTCAGACACTTCATTTTCCTCCATCCCAGATGCAAGGAAGAAGCAGGTTACATCACACAGTGTCTGCTGGAATATCCTTACTTGCCCCAGGGCCTAGAGTACCAGGCTACCCAACCTTGAACTGAAAGTACCGAGGCTGTCAAAACAAACCTCATTATTTCTAAGCTAATTATCTCCGACATTTTATTACAGAAACAGAAGGCTGACTAAAACAGTTCCGCCTTAGAAGATATGAGAAGATTTGGATGACGTTAAGAGGGAGCTGAAATAAATTTGGTTTCTTCTTCTTCTAAATTTTCCAATAAAATATGAATTTGAATGACTTCTTGATCCCAGAAAATAAGTCCACTGGCCATTTGAGTTATGAATGTGTTTTAGTTGTTTTGGGTAATGGGTTAGAATTTCTTGGTTTTGTTTTTGTTTTTGTTTTTTTCTTTTTAAAAACTTATTTATTCACTTTACATCCCTAACAGACCCCTTCCCTCCTCTCCTCCCAGTCTCATGCTCCCCCCTTCACCCATTCGCTCCTCCCCTTCTCCTCAGAAAACCCCACCCCGTACAAACCCACTCTAGCACAACTAGCTGCAGCAGCACTAAGTGCATCCTCTTCCACTGAGACCAGGCTAGGAAGCTCACCTAGGGGCAAGTGACCTAAAAGCATGCACAGAGTCCCTGTCAGAGACAGCCCCTCTCCACTTGCTAGGGGGCCCACGTGAAGACCAAGCTGCCCATCAGTTACATATGTGTCGGGGACCTAGGTTCAGTCTGTGTCTACTGATTAGAATTTCACTTGTGAAATTAAGAATTATTCTTAGTTTCATTTCACTTGTGAAATTAAGAATGATTCTTTTTTTTGAACCAGATACTGTATAATTTTTAATTTGTAAAAGAGATGAGTGGTACCTGATCTGGGGCTGGAAAGATGGCTCAGTGTTTAAGAGCCCTGTCTGCTCTTCCAAAGCTGAGTTCAATTCCCAGCAACCACATGGTGGCTCACAACCACCTATACTGAGATCTGGTGCCCTCTATTGGCATGCAAGCTCACAACGCAGGCAAAACTCTGTATAAAACATAATAATAATAAATCTTTTAAAAAATGGTACCCAATCTTTAGGATAAAACATCATTTTCAAACAATTCAACTTTTATTTTTGCAAGCACACATTCTTGTTATGCTTTTATATATTAAGCCTTAAAAGGCTTAGTTTATATATGTCCTCGTAAAGCTTACAGTTCCTATAGAATGTTTATTATAACAGACAAGATAAAAAGCAATTGGTATTTTAAAACAATTGAGTCTGGGTCCCAGCTTGGCCTAACATTTAAATTTTTTTTATACTAAGTGCCACTAATGTTTCCAAAGATATTGAGCAGAGTTTTGTGTAAATTAAATTTTGTTGCTAGGCAAGCCTCAAAAGGGCCGACTTAATGAAACAATGGACTTGTAGAGCCTCCCTTGATTTGCTCTGGAGCATCGGGAGTCCCAAGGAGACACTGAATGCAGCTTCTCCTGTTTCTTTTTACATAAAGCACCTGTTCTGTAGAATATGGCTTAGGAATCTGGGGTGACTTGGGCCAGAAGGCCAACTGTAACTCGCGGAATGCTGGCTTCATGTCCGTGGACCTCTCCGGCCCACGATGCTTAGGGGGACTCCTGTGTTGGGCTTGACGCTCTGCCATCCCAAGTGAAATTGGGTGGAATGCAGAGCAAGCACAGCAGCAGAGGATTCGTGCTGAGCATCAACATGGGCCCAAGAGGGCTCACACCAGTGTGTGTCCTCATCAGTTGACTGGGATTCCCAGCAGCCATGTGTCCTAGAGCAGCCAGACCACTACGGAAGTACAAGATGGAAGCTGAGGCTAGACCTTCATCCACGTTGGTGGCATCTACAAATGCATTGGCAGCATGAGATGGGCTCTGCGGCGGATAGCCTCGGGTCCTGGGGTGAAATGGAAGCTTGCTGGTCAATACTTTTGCGGCCAGCTTATCCTCTTGGCCTCTTTAGTTTCTTTAGTTATGACTATTGGGCCTGTGATTTATGGAGATCAGGGAATACACTTACTTAGTAAATTATTACCAAATAAACATGGATGCAGGGTTTGGGGTGCATGTAGCCTTGTGGCAGAGCACTGGCCTGGCTCCTGTGAGACCCTGGGTCGTTCCCAGAAACACTCACGCGCGCACGCACGCATGCGCACACACGTACGTGTATTCAGAGTACGTCAGTGAAAAAATTGTAGGAAATTACTATATTCTTCATATTTTAGATCTCTGCTTAGAATTGTTGCAGCATTGCAAAAGAAATAATATATTAAAAAAAGCTCAGAAATAGAAGCTTAATTTAAAGATTGCCAGTCTTTGGAAAGAATACTATTTTTTTTTTTTTTTTTTTTTTTTGTATATTGCTTGGAATTCACCACATTATGATAAGGTAAAAAATTTTTAATTTCTTGTCATTGAAGACACTGATGGACTTCATAATGACACTTTGTTTGTATACTGTGAACCATTTTCAGTTTCTTTACAAATTCATTTCTTATAAGAAGTGTAAGGGAAAACAGTGGAACATCATTGTGCGCACACTTTGACATTCGTAAGTAAACCTGGGTGTCCACACACCCAACAGAGCTGAAAGAGTGAGTCTCCCCAGAAAATTGTTCATACATGTAATTATCTGTGGACATATTAAAATTTATTATTTGAAATTATTTAAACTGAAGTTTGCCTCAGCGACCATAGTCTGTGAAAAACAAAGCAATTCCAGTCAATCAAGGTATCACGCTAACAAAATGCTGATTTTTATTATGTATTGTAGAAATGTAACACAAAGAAGATTGTAAGTGTAGCTTTATGTTGCTACTAACTTTTACCTTTACAAAACCATTTGCATATTTTAAAAGTAAAATTTTGTATAACTGTTCTTTGTACCATCTCTTTGAATGTAGAATCTCATCGTTTAATTTTGACTTATTCAAGCACATTATGTAGGCAGACTCCCATCCCACTACAGTAAACTTATTGGGTCAAGTATGACAATAAAGGACAACTAAGTCTGGCTTCATCTGAGGAACAGCAGTGACTGGAAAAGAGTAAGGCAAACTGTTTGAAAAGGGCAAATCCAGCTAATTCTTCTTACATAGAAGCCCCTTTAATTTGGGAGCTATACATATTTTTTCTTCTTGATTCTTTTAGAAATTATGTAGGTGATCCCTCTTATTATTTAAACTGGGTGAATTTTTACGTGTTACCCTGGCACTTAAATACAGGCCCCTTCCATTGCGTGCCCCTGTTCTCTCCTTTCTCAGTGCTTTCTTGGGCTCCATGAGCTGTAGTTAGCAACAAGAGCTTTTCAATCCCGGTCGGCTTTGTTTTGCCTGAAATTTTGTTGAACTAACAGAGTTTTGCTTTATTTTTCGCTTTTTACTTAGGATGTGAAGCCTAAATTATGCAAATGGCCTCAAATTCTCAGGGAAAAGGCTCCAGCACAAACCAGGGGCAAGTCCAGTCACCCAGTTGTGTGACTGCTGGGAAAGCCTCCATAGCTTTCCCCCTTCATCCTGATTCCATATGAGTTTATCTGAGGCTATCAACATCTCCAGCAAGCTGTACAGTCTGGAAGCCAACATACTATTTGACAGATTCAGTGTGATGTCTGCTATGTCATTCCATAGGCTTTTCTTTTCCAGAGCTTATTTTCATTTATTTTTCCATATTGTAGTAAATAACACAGATGTCCACTCAGAACAAACAACAACAAAACCCAAGGTGTCTCTTTTCCTTTTATCTCCCACATGGCATGTATTAAAGTTCCTCTATTTTTACCTCCAAACTATAAGCCAAACCTGCCCATCTCTCTCCATCACTGTAGCATCACTACCTATCATGGCTCATTCTTACCTTCTACCTGGGATCTCACCTTGGCTTTCCAAATGGTACCCTGTTGTTCCTCTCACCTCTTATCACCCGTGATCCAGAAACCAACCAGATCGACTTTCTTCTAACGTGACTCAGATCTTGTGATACTTTATTCACAACCTTACAATGCCTACCTCAGTGACATCTGTTTCAACTCTCCTTTCAGTTTCTGTTAGCTTAGCCCAACTGGCCAAGTTATTCTTGCCTTTCCCTTAACTCCACTGCTACCTAGCCGTGTGGTTAGAGTAGCTTGTACAGCCCTCTACTTTCCACTCATTTAAGTTTGATTATAATGTTATGGCAATGACTTTTACACAAACGTATCACCCCATTTTACCAGAAAACATCTTGGCGGGAATAAAGATGTGCCCCTTAGACCTACCCCACTGTGAAAGGATTCCCACTAAGCCAAACTTGCCTTCACACTCAGGCTTTCTGAAGTCTTTCTCAGTTCTTCAGTCACCGCCTTGCTCTTCTTGGAATGTTCTGGTCAGCAAGAGAGGGAGGATCTGTGTCTGGACAGGTCATTTGTATCTGGTGCAGGTCTCCACTGGTACAAAGTCATTTCCTGAGAATTTTGTTTTAGGGAGAAGAAACTTCATTCGGTCAGCACTGTAGCCTGCTGGCTCTTCCTACCTGAGCCATCTTTCTTCTGTCTTTCACAGGTGCTATTTTGGAGGAAGCCTTTGGCAATCCTCATTCGACCTTAGAAACCACTTCGCAGAGAGCTTACTCTTCAGCCCTGCTAGATTCTAGCTGCGTTCTGGACACTGGCTTCAAGAGATACCAAACAGAGAAGAAAGACATATGGTTAAGTTGGACACAGGATATGAGAGAAAATCGCAGAGTAAGGATGTCCACCAAAGAAAGGAAAGAGGAGATTGAAGGGACTGGGGATTTGATTCAGTGTTTAGGATTGCATCCCCCGAGTAATGTTTGACTTGTAGTCTGAGCGACAATGCAGGGACTCGGCAAAGACTTGAAACAACCATACTAAATGAAGAGAAGACTGCAGCACAAATCCTGAAGAGGGAGATGAACTTAGAATGCTTAAAGGACACAGAGAACCAGAGAGTTTGAGTGGCTCCTGCGTGTCAGGTTCTAGCTGAGGCCGCTTGTGTCCATCATCTCAGTAGCACACACAGCCACCGTGTGAAGCTGCTTCAGCAGTTTCCAGCAGGGAACGGATGACTCTCAGCAGAGAGCGATTCACAAAGGCATGAGGATGGTTAAGCTGAGCAAGAAGTGACGTGTCCTGGGACTAATAACATGGGAGGCCAGTGTGCTGCCATACCCCACCACCTCCTCTCTGAGTCTGTTACTGAAACCTGGGGCACACACACACACGCACAAGACAGGAGAGAAGCTATGATGCTGAAGCACTGCCTAGGGCAAAAGAAAGTAGCTACTGCTCTGCTTCACAACGATGCAGGGAAGCTAACAGCCCAGACCTCTGTCCACCGACGTCTCATTGTTGAAATGCAGCCACAGACGTTAGAGAACGGATCTGGAGAGGCAAAGAAAATAATTTGTAAAAATCTGCTGCCACTTTCTATTTATAGGGGAAGAGATTTTTTTTTTTTTTCTGATTCTAAGATGCGTTTTCCCTTTGGTTTAGCATCTCGGAAAGATATATACTTTATTACCAATATGCAAGCATTATAGTTCAATTAGCAGAAGTCTTATTTTTTCCACAATGCCACTTGAATAGTAATGTAATCTTACTTTGTCCAATATGCCCATCAAACTTAAGTTCAACCAACTAGGACTTGTGCAAGCTTGGGAAAGTAGCAGAAACAAAACTGGGAAAAGTGCTTTCTTTCCCCACTTTCCCCACCCGTCTCCCTCCTCTCTCTCCTATTGTTCATCTAGAACAGATAGCTGACGCTGCCATCTTAATACTGTAGTACAGCTGGCCGGCCTTACTGTGCCTGTGGTCCGCAGACACTGATCCTATCAGATACAAAGGCAGCGGTGCCTGGTTAGTCACGACAGGGGCTGGCCTCCACCTAGGCTCCCGGCCATTTCCTGTTCAAGAAGATTAAGCACTCTTTTCTATGTTTGGCCACATGGAATTTGACTGCTTAATTTTAGAATTTCCTCTGAGAAATATGTGGCTTTATTCTTTTTCTATAATCTGCCTATCTATCTATATCTATCATCTCTCGATGATATTTATTTATATCTATATCATCTATCCAATACATATGTAACTATATACATATCTATTATCTATCTATTCATACGTATCTACCTGTCATCTTTGTTTCTCTTTCTTTCTTTCTTTCTTTCTTTCTTTCTTTCTTTCTTTCTTTCTTTCTTTCTTTCTTCTTTGTAAGATGCAAAGCTCTGGCCCTTATGACCTGGCCATTGGACATGTGTGTTCTTAGCTTATCTACAGAGTACAGTTTGAAGAGCCAGAGTAATGGGCCGTTGTGTTTAGCCATTACCAGTGTCTAGTTTAGTGCTTTGCCTTTTAGATTATCAAAGAATATTATCTGTGTTAACTGTGGTCAGTTTACTAACCATCATTTTCTTTGAAACATCTCATGACTGAATTACACACTTGAAGAAATGTCCTATCTGGGCTCTCTCTCCACACCTCTCCTGTACTGCCTTGCTTGTCATTTCAGCTCTGCTGTACTGTCCTGTGTCTCATGTGCCAACTGCCTCTCCTGAACACGCAGTGACTGAAATGCAGTCACGTTGCTGTTCTTTCTCTCCAGCTCGTATCCCACACTACTCTCTCTCTCTGCTTTTTCTCTACCCAATGATAGGCACTTCACTTTTTCCCTAATTGTTTTCAGTTGACTGTGACTTGGAGAGTAATGGCTCCAGAAAGAAGAAGCAGAACATTCGTTTCCTAATTGTATAATAGAGCTCATGTCGCGTGATGCTGTCCTCTGAAGAGACGAAAAAAATTGAATTATAATCCAAGGAGTTCCTATTAACCTCATTATTTATGAATCTGTCATTCTCCAGTTTTCTCCCTTGTGATGCTTTCAGCCATAATGACATCATTTGCGGGGGCTCTTGAGACATCCTGGCTCATGCCTTTCATGTGCGCTCCAGAATCTTTACGCTGTATTGAACACTTTCCCAGTGATTTCTTCTACTGCCCAACAATAGCATATGTCTTTTAGACAGCATTCTAAGTGTTGGAATGCTAACTATATTATGCATCATCTGAAATATTAGAGTCATGCTTGCCTGGCCTTTAAGTCTGTGCGGATTGCATAAGTATGTGCACAATAAGATTAGATTCACGTATTCTTATCTGTTGGTAAAAGCCAAGTAGAAAAACGGTTGAAATGCAGGGCTGAGGCATGCAGCTATTGGATGTTTCTTGCTAGACTAGCCTAGGTTCATGCACAAGAGCAGGCATCTTGAAAAGTACTTTAAGTTTCAGATAAAACCAGAGTTTTGAAAGTCTTAGAATGATACAAGCCTCTGTACATTCTCTGCAGTGAGACATTCTCCACTTTCTGTCACTCTTATCATGTGTGCTGAGAAGCGAAGTCAAAACACAACACTGTCACTCCATCCAAGATAGACCACCCCCATTAGACCAAGGCAGAAGAGAGCCAAGGAACAAAGGAGGCCTCTTCTTTCACACTTCTGTTGGTGGGTCACCCAGATTAGAAGGTCTTTCTTTGATTCCCTCTGGCTGTGTCTTCTTCATTTCTGGCCATGCCCAGATGAATATGCCACTCAGACCTGGTAGCCCTCGGCCTTTCTAGACTAAGACAAGACAGATCCCAGCACTGCTTGCTCACAAATTCCCCAAACAGTATCCACGTGTAAATGTCTGGTCTGGCCTACTTGTCCTCCTAAAGCTAGCCTATGCCATCATGCACTGCTTAGGGTGAGATTTGTCCCCAAAGGTGCTGCTTTTAGAGCTTGTGTAGAAATGACAACATATATCTATTAGGAGACTGGTGAGGTAAGGCAGCCCAGAGTAGATGCTGGGTTCCAGAACTTTGAGAAATTTAGGAATTCTAAATTTGAACCATACCTTCGAGCTTATTTTGAAGTTTTGTTTATATTTTGTCAAATTAGAAAAAAAAGAGAAGAAAGGAAACAGAGGAAGGAAGGAAGGTAGGTAGGAAGGGATTGTATATTTAGTTGAACATGAATTTATCTCCTGTGAAATATTTGATATAAGCTATCTGGACCCCCCATTTGTATTCTATGGGTGGACCTAAGTGACCCACCTCACATGATAGTACAAAAAAAAGTTACATAGCATGCTAGCCACAAAGCATTTACCATGTTCTCATCTTACCATGTTCTCTTTTACCACTAAGATCCTTTTGATGTCCTTTGGACAAACTCAGGCCAATACAAAAGCACAGGAATCCGTCTCGGACTGACATAGACCTCCTTGACCCTTCATGCTCAGCAGCATCATATATTTGCTAAGAGAGCTCACTCTGTAAGTAATTGAGATGCATGGGTGACAGTGATGCCTGAGGGGTCACCTTCCTACACATTGTCCCTCAGACTAGTGTTCAAAGAACCATTTGGCTTAGAAAACACTCATATCCTACTCAAATTCTATGATGCCTGCCTGCCCATTTGCCTCACCCTTGCTGATTCTGCAGCAGCTGTTTACACACTACTGTGAAGGTCCATTCAAAGGATCATTTTTGTACAGCTGTTTGCACACCAGTTGGGTTTGGGTGGGAATCAATGTCTCCTGGATTATGCCATGGGTAGGAATCTGTGACTTTTGTTTTCACTGTGGGTCTCTGGTGTAGATTATTTAGTTAGGGCCTTGTTAAATCTTATTCTTTATGGATGTTTGCTATACAACATACCTTTTGTGGTTCTTCTGAGCAAAGAAAACTTACTCCCAAACTTTACAAAGTAAGGAGAGTAGCTAAGGGGAATTTAATTTGAAAACATTTGACTATCTTTATTTCTATTCATTAAAAAAAAATACTGTTGGGAAAGCAATACTGGTCAGGTCATTATGCCTTTCTGCTTTGAGGGTGACCTACTTGGTTTGTATTCTTCAGCACACTGTGGCAGTCCCTTTGGCTCTCTCTCAGTATAGCTCACCATCTGACTGGGACAAGACTGAAAACCCCACTATCAAGAATGTGATGTTTTGGATCAGCTGGGATCTGTCTGTATGCATTTCATAAAGGAGTGAAGGAATCCAACCATAGGCAAATTGTATTAAGATGTTTGGCTTAGCCTTGTAGCCTAGACCTGTCACCTGGGCTGTTCAGGAGGTGGAGGCAAAATAATACACAGGTTCAAGGCCTACAGTGGCTATAAAGTGACTCAAGTCCAAACTGCACAATTTATTGATACTCTGCCTCAAAATATAAAATAAACCTACGGCTAGCCTGGGCATAGCTTAGTGGTTGTTATTTGTGTGGTGTGTGTTAGACCTGGGTTTAATGGTCCTGTGGCACCCCCTCCCCTTTACAGGGCCTTTTTTTCCTCTGTGAGTATTTCAGATCCTGGTATAGACCAAAAATGGCTCTTACAAAGACAAACCAAAGGAGACTGTGGCCTGGGAAGCAGAAATAGCGTCCTGGCACCTCCTCCATTTCTCCAATAGCCTTGAAAATTAGACCCAAGTATTCTCGTTATCCCTGGGAGGAAACAACCTGGAAGTGGAAATCACATAGTTAGAAATACGTGGGCTCAAATGCAAATGATTTTCTTCTGAGATTAATGGTCCTTCTACCATACTAGCATTTTCTTGTCTAAATCATTCCTGATTTTTATTTAATGGACACTTATAGCCTCAGTGATCCAAGTGCTGAGCATGCATGACAATTGTACAGGCTTTGGAGCCAGGAGGTATGAAAATCATTGCTTACACCAATTGGACTTTATGGACAAGTGGGGACACAAAGCTGTCCTTAAAGGTTATTATAAAGATGAATCAACAAAAGTATTTTGTGGTACACCATATCTTCCCAATACCACTGAAATATTTTACCCTATTAAATCCATCTAAACACACACTGTTTAAAAAAGTAATTTATTTTAGTTTAAGTGTGTAGGTGTTTTGCTTCCACATATGGCTGTGCACTGTGTCTTTCTCTCTCTCTCTCTCTCTCTCTCTCTCTCTCTCTCTCTCTCTCTCTCTCTCTCTCTCTCTCTCTCTCTCTCTCTCTCTCGTGTGTGTGTGTGTGTGTGTGTGTGTGTGTGTGTAGTGTCTTTGGAAGCCAGAAGAGGGTGACAGATGCCCTGGAACTTGAGTTATAGTTAGTTACAGTTAGTTACCTCCATGGGGTGCTGGTAACCAAACCAGAATCTGTTGCAAGTGCAGTAAATAGTCTTAACCACTGAGCCATCTCTCTAACCCCAAACTCATCCTTGAGAAAATATTATCCTTTTAAAATATATTAGTAACCCACATTCAGGAAAGTCAAGTGTCTTTCTGGAGATCTCTAAATAGTTAATAAGAGCTTTGCCTAATTTTTTTTTTTAAAGCCAAGGCCTGTGTTAACTTTTTCTACAAGGTCCATATGGCACTAGCAACAATGCCTGAACAAACATTCAATACCCAGAAATGGTATGTGAATGGGTGGAGAGCTGGATTAAGTACACACTCAATTCTGTACTTGAATAGAAAAAACCTGTAGAATTTACTGTCAAAGAGAAAAAAAAATCCCTTTAGATCTTAACCTCCAGTCAATTTGAGCCCAACCCAAACCTCCCTCTGGAAGAGCAGGTAGCACTCTTAACCACTGAGCCATCTCTCCAGCCCCCATATTGCAATGTTAAATTTCTTGTAGAAGTTTAATATATTTTGATAGCCTTAAAATTGACCCAAGTTTCCCAGGCTTGATATTTATTATTATTATTATTATTATTATTATTATTATTATTATTATTATTATTGTGTGATAATAAAAATTTACAACCCCTGTGATTTGTAGCTTCTGACAAAGTCTTTCTGCAAAGGATAATGAGTTAATTAAAGGCATCAAGAAGTCTCTTGCTTATACATCCTTATAATCCTGAATTGCTGTTCAAAGAAGCTGTAACCCAAGAAAAGCTCCGCCTTCAACCACACAGAAATGAAACACTCAACTGCAGGGATGGTCAAAGCAATTCCAGGTCCAGGACAAGGAGCCAGAGTTCCTTTTTGCCTGGAGACAATCTGAGGCTCCGCCTCCCTGCAGGGTGGATGCGTAATTAAGAGTGGGTCAAAAGTACAACCCCTTTGTATTTGAAAGCAAATTCAAGCAGCAAATGGCAGCTGGCGGGATTAAGCAGGTGAGGGAAGCTTGCTGCTTGGGAGGTAACTACCACATGATTCTGCCGTTAGGAACCAGGCGCCACGTGAGTAGCGCGGTGTGCGCAGGATCTGCAGCCACTTCTTTATATAATAAGTAACAGGAGGATAATTTAATCCCCCAGGTTTTATATTAGTGGAAATTAAGGAAGATTCTAGCAAAAACATTAAATGAACTGTGACACCCCCCCCTAAACTTAAATGAATGTTATTCATGCTTTCCAATGGAGGATGATTGTATTTTTCCAAGATGTATGTATGCATGCATATATGTATGTATGTATGTAAATGTGTGTATTTTATGTGACTTGCGTATGTGCACTGTTTGAATGCAGTACCTGTCAAAGCCAGAAAAGGGCATCCTATTCCCTGTAGCTGAAGTTACAGATGGATCTAAGTCATTGTTTGGGTGTGGGGACCTGAATCCTGCCCTCCAGGACAGTAACAGTGTTTTAAATCTCTGAGCCATCTTTCCAGCCATCAGAAAATAATTCCTAATGAACCCTATGAGAACTTTTCTTTCATCACTACAATTTCCCTACTTCTAAATGTTTTTATGCCAACTAACTCTGCTTCAAAGAAAAACGGAATGCAAGCCAAAGAAAGTTTGCATTGTGTGTGCAACCTACTGAATAAGCCTACCACAAACTATTTAAAATCTTTGTTTTTTTCTTAAATGAGAAAACAAAAGGCCCAATAACAATATTAAAATACTCTATGACTAACACTGAAAGCAGCACTTTTCCAAATCTAGTTACAGTCCAGCGAGCAAATCACCTATTTTTGCTCATGAAAGGGGCTCTCATGCTTTATCTTAAGCTTTCAATCTAGTGACCCTCTGTGACATTAACTATTAATGCTCCCAAATTATCGTTGCTTACATCCCTTCTCAGACTCAGACTGCGTCTCTCACAGTCCCAGCATCTAGGAAGGCTGGCTGTTCTAGGCCTCTGTGAAGTGATGAGATGAAATGGCGGCGCTGCACCCCCGAGCTGTGTGGCTAAGAGCAAGTAAGCCTCCTCTGGGTTCTCTGGTTTCCCACCCACAAGCTGACTGATGAAAACGTTATCCCCACGGGGGTTTAGAGCAGTTGCTCTTCAGATCTGGTCCTGAGAACAACAGCATCATTATTAACCAGGGGACCTGTTCAAAGTTTGTATTCTTGCAATCTATCCCAGATGTACTAAATCAGGCAATTTACAACTTGTTAGCAATGTAGGTCGGAGAAGTTTTCAAGTAGCTCTAGGTAACACTATGGCCCTGGATGAGGAAGACCCTACTTCCTGGACACGTGTCTGTAGGAATATATAATATTGATCTAGCACATTGTGACTCATTCCTGAAGTTAAGTTTCCCTCTATATGGACTGGATATTTAAAGTAATTTCTTTCTTCTTTACAGATATTTATATGTGTGAATAATTATACATGTGCATTTAATATATATATATATATATATATATATATATATATATATATATAAAGATAGGGTCTCACTATGTAACCTTCGCTAGCCAAGAGCTAGCTGTGCTATGTAGACAAGGCTTGTCTCCTTACAGAGACCCTCCTGCCTCTGCTGCTTGAGGGATTACAGGTAGCATCACTACTGACTCACTCTCCAGATATTTTGAGGTGTGCTTCCTTCATTGGCTTTCAAAAACTGCTTGTTCCTGGGTATGGAAACAGACTCATGGATATCTAGGAAGAATAAGAGATCTTGAGGCAAGACGAGCAAGAGAGACTTGGAATAACACACACACACACACACACACACGAGAAAAAATAAAGAGAACTAGAACAGAAAATTGTAATGTAAATATTCAATATTATCTTAGCTAAGGTAAGACATTATTTCTTGTCTAGCCCTTCATTTAATAGCCCTGTAAATTTTTGCTTTTAATGATAGACCTATGATATTGTGAGCTTTAAAAATGCATCAAAACATGGGGTGATAATGTTGACAAAACCATGTGTTGATTTACAAGTTTCGTATTTGTAACTTCATGCTGAACCAATTTTCTTTCCATCTCTCAATCAATACATATACACACATATATATGTATACATATTTGCCTAGATATTTTTAACAAATGATTTACACAATCAGAGGCTGAATAGCGTGCAGCAGGCTGCAAAGCCATGAACTGCTCAGTCTGACAAGAGTTACCAACGATACAGCTACAGTCCAAAATGTAAAGCCAAGATGTTCCACAGGAAACCCTCATTCAAAGCTAAAGAGCACGAAGTTTGGCGTTAACAGGTGGTGAGAACACCAACAGGTGAATCATCTCAAGAAGAGCTAAGAAGACTCAGGCATGAGTTTCCCCAGTTCTTCCTCTTGGGGGGATAGTTTTTTGTCCCCTGATTTATTGATTTATTGAATGGCACAACTGCATTCAGGGAAGGTCTCCTTCACTCAGTTTGCTGGCCTACAAGGCAACTGTCTGTAGGAATCACCTCAAGGCACACCTAGGAGCACACTGGACCAATGATCCCTACGGATAACTTTTCCGATGATCGTATTTTCCTTCCCGTTCGAGAACTTCTAGAGAAGGCTCCAGAGCGATCCCCGGAGACAGAGGACGCAAGCGCAGAGCACAGGGCTTCCTGCCACTCACACGCAACAGCAAGTGGTCCACCGAGTCAGTAAGAACGGCTGGCTGTGTGTCACTGTGGAGATGGTGCAGCTTCCCACAGTGTCTCCCTGCCCGAGGAGCAGTCTCAGGACTTCCTAATCTGAGCATCTTGCAATTAAAGCTTATTTTTGTACTTGGAAGCTTCAGATTTTCTCGTATTTCTTCAAGTTTGCAGATTTTATGAAATTTGCTTATGGATATTGATTTTTTTTTTTTTTTGGCCATGCTATAACAAACCTCAACATTCAGTTTTTTTAAATTTTGTTTTTTAATTCTAGAAACTTTTCATATTTATAATCTTTGTACCCCTTCATGGTTTTTGTTTTTTATATATGTTCTCTTCAGAAATCACTGTTGCTTTTCAATGAATTTTCATGTTTCACTTTCCACACCTGACACCCTCCCTTTCACGACTGTCTCTTTTCATACTTCCTGGCCTGTCACTGGAATTTGCCCATCACTTCACGAGTGTGATTCTCCACAGTAATTCATTGCATTTACTGCCCTGCTCAAGTCTGGGCTAGCCCTAGAAGGCGGCGTGGTTTATGCCTGCCATTCATTTATCACCATGCTAAGGATGCCTGGCGTTTCTCATTTAAGCTTTTCTGTATTCGTGTTTTGTTTCCTTTCGCTCTGTTACGTTTTAGAACCATTGCTTCCTATAACTTCATACATTTGAGATGTTTGGGTTAGAATGAGGTGTGAGGATCACGGCAAAGGTGATTCAACACTGACCAGGTTAACCTGTGAGTTAAAACAACGGGGAGAAAAAAAACAAAAAACAAAAACCAAGATTTGAGAGACAACATTAAGCCCTAAAACCAGAGAGTCAAAGGTTAAAACAAATGCACACAGAGCAACAGTAGAAGTCTAGAGCCAAGTGAAACCCTGGGACAGAAAGCGAGGCAAGTGCCTTGGCGATGGGAAAAGGGTATTAAAACAAGAAGCTAGTGAAAATACTAGGTCATTTAGACTAAAGGTTAAAGCAGATCCAGCAGGAAGCTTGTCTCATCCCTGTGGCTGAACCTTACCTGACAGACCTGGGACCGAGCCACACGACTTCTTCCTCCTGAGACAGTATTTAGCTCAGGCTGGCCATCAGTGGCTCCTCAAACCCTCCAGTCACAAATATGAAGTGACACATATCCATTTGTTTAGACTACGGTTGACTTGATTTCTTCTTTTGCATGATTCTGCAAGTATTTCAATGAAGACATGGAAAAAATTTCTTGGGAACTTTAATTTATCCCACCACTGTAAAGATATAATTTCCAAATTTTCTTTGAAGGCACGTATCTTTGTTAAGCCAGAGAGAATGATGTGAATTTTTTTAAAAATGTAAATTTTAATACTGTGTATAATATCCTACAAAATGATCCCTACACTGAGAATAGACTAGAATTTATTTTAGGCACCCAGTCTTCGTGGATCTGTTTGCATGGGGTGGTTAACACCCAGTTACCTAAGCTTATGTGAGATGCAAGTACACACGAAAGGACACAGAACGAAATAATTAAATTGTGACGGACTTTCCAAAGCCTTAAGCTGCTAATCTCACTGAGAGATGGCTGAAAAGTCAAATTTCTGGCATTGATGACATTTGAAGATGTCATTTAAATGAAAGATATAGTTCAGGAACCTAAAAAAAAAAAAAAAAAAAAAAACAACTAATGTATTGAGAAGAAGTATTAAGATTGGAATGAAGGACGCTTGTAACTGTGTGTTTTTCTGAATCTAAAGTTACCCCCAGACTCCACCTTTAGATAATGGGGGAGTCCAGCTCAGCAGCCTGTAAGACACGCAGAGAACACGGATCTGCAGTGCCTCTCTGACCTCACAGACAAGCCCTCCAAAAGTTTCCGTTCAAGCATCCCAGCGTCACGTGCCCCCACCCCCATACATTAAATCCATATCAACAGATTTAGCACACAGCACAAGATGGATTGCCACTTAGCCTACAAAAGCAAATCACAGTTCAAGGAGAAATTGCAAAAGGAGTTTTATAGCTAGCATATATCAGCCAGCCTTTCCAGCCACGGAGGAGCGTTTCCCTGACTTCACTCATAACTCTTATCTCTTGTCTTTGTTCCCCTTTGAAAATTGGCTACCTGGTACTTGTTTATTGATCTAGCCTTCTCTTCTCCTATGTACCCATATCTTTAAGTACTTAATATGCTCTGGTTCTTCTGTCAGTGGCTAGTTACAGATGCAGAGAAAAATAAAAATAAATGACAGAGTAAAACGCAGGGGGCCTAAATCCTACACAAAGATTTACAGGCAACTTAGGAATGCTGAGAGTGGGAGAAACACTTTTTTTTTTAATTTTTTTTTTTTTAATTTCCAGGTCTTCAATTCAATTACATTGATCAACCTGTCTTTCTATGCCAATACCATGTGTGTCTTTTTTTTTTAATTTTGTTAAATTAAAATTTTTTAAATTTAATTTATTCAGATTACAACTAAATTGCTATCCCATCACTTGTATCCTCCCATTCCTCCCTCCCTCCCTCCCGCTTTCACCCTATTCCCCTCCCCTAGGCCTAAGACAGAGGGGGACCTCCTCCCCCACTATATGGTCATAGGCTATCAAGTCTCATCTTGGTAGCCTGCTTATTCTTTCTTTGAGTGCCAATAGAAGGACCCAGAGGGTCCTAGAAACCAACAAAAAGAACATCATGACAGGTGGGTTGGGGCCCAGGGGGTTCTGCTCAAACTATTTCACTAACCAAGGACAATACAAGTAGTAAACATCGGACCCCTACTCTGATCTACCCAATGGACAGGACATTCTCCACAGTTATGTGGAGAGTGGGGACTGACTCTGACATGAACTCTGGTGGCCCATGTTTGACCACCTCCCTTTGAGAAAAACACTCTAACCCAGGGAAAAGCACACCAATTAGCTATTCAGGACCAAATGGTCAGCCCTGAAAACATATATACAAGTAACATTATACAGACTGAACAGATTGTATATATCTATTTATGGAATATATATGCAAATATGCATTCAACAGCAATTAATTTAAAAACTGGTCCTGCATTAGAAATAGAGCAAGTATGTTATAGGGTTTAGAGGGAGAAAAGGGGAGGGAGAAATGATGCATTATATTATAATCTAAGAAAATAAAAATAAAAATTACAAAACATCCACGCTAACTGTTTCTGTCACAAAAATGTAAAAATCAATGCGACACATTTGGATGGAAAGGGTAAATTATGTAATCTGTAGCTTATATCTACATTGCATGCAACTAAAAAAAATTTTTAAAAAATAGTGAGCAAATCCGCTATTAACTCTGGGCTGCAGCCCGTGGGAATTTTGAAACACCTGTAATTATTCTAAGTCTCCACTGGATGTCAATACTGCTCAAGGAAATGCAGTTTAGACATCGTGCTTGGGTGCACACAAACAAGCCGTGCCAGGAGGTTATACAGAGGGAAGCCCACAGGAACACCTCTGTCCCCGTCATGCAAGCAGAGCGATGGCAGACAGCGCTGGAAGCAGCAGTGTTGAACCCCTGAGGTCAAGCCCAAGCTCTGTTTTCCACAGTGCCTCTTCAGGGTCCAAGTCACACAGGAATGAAACATCATCTTTCTGTAGAGAATTTTGCCAATTCTACTGGCAAAATAGCAGGTGTTTTGTGGGATTAAAATTAGAGGTCCAATTGCACTTCATTTCTCCTGCTCACTCTGCAAACATGAAAACATTTTCAGCAATGATTGGGTGGGAAAGAGCATCTTCGGTAAGAAAGCTACCTGGGCTGTTTGGTCCATGCCCAAGGACTAAAGTACTTGCTGATAAGTACTTGGACTGAGTTTGGTCTCTGTAAATCATATTAAAGGCAAAACAACAATCAACAAACAGAAACAAAACAAAACAACCCCCCCCCAACAAAAGCCAAGTGTGGGTATTTGTACTTATAACTCCAGTGATTGGGAGACAGAGACAGGCAAATTCTTGGCGCAGGATTTACTACCTCGTCTAGTCCACTGGGTGAATTCTATGCCAATGAGAGACTCTCTGTCTCTGTCTCTGTCTCTGTCTCTGTCTCTGTCTCTGTCTCTGTGTCTGTCTCTCTCTCTCTCTCTCTCTCTCTCTTTCTCTGTCTTTCTCTCTCTCTCTGGCATTGGAGGTATGACACCCAAGTTTGTCCTTTAACCACACACACACACACACACACACACACACACACGTAAGTATTTTGTATCTATGTGCCCATGACGTTTGGCTTTTTCTAAGAACTCTGAATTTTTTTTCCATTAAACTGTGTTTTCTGAGGGAGTTCACCAAGTATACTGAGCTAAATAGTAAACAGAACGTTTGGCTAGGTATACGTGAGGTGTCCTGAAAGTAGGAGCCACTAACACCGCATGGTCCTGATTTCAGCCGTGTGTGGTTGCACTCAGCTGTAATACTCCGTATGCATGCACATGCGTCATCTCCACTTGCACAGTGTGTCGGATGGTTGAATTCACACACGTGATTTCACAACAGCGTCAACGTTTTTGTATTATCCATCTCCAAGTCAGTAACATTTATAAGCCATGCAAATACTAAAAAGATTTATTTATTAAATGTTCTTCTTATCAAATGAAGAACTGTTTGTCTGTACTCATGGGTTGTTTTTTTTTTTTTTCCCTGTAGGATTCAAGAAAAGCTATAAACATTTATGAAAAAAATTATAAAATTATGGGGTGCAAGTCATGGCTGAAAATGTTGCTCCAGGTACGGCACAAAATTAAATCCACATAAGTCCAGAACCCTCAGTTTTCAGACAATATACCTTGGTTACAGTTTCCCCTCCATCTATTCCTCCTACTTCCTCTCCTCCTCCTCCTCCTCTCATCAGATCCCCTCCCTTTCTGTCTTTCATTAGAAAAGAGCATATTTCTGGGAGATAACAACCAAACGTGACCAATTAAAATGTAATGAGATGAAACCAAAACCATCACACTGAGGTTGGAAAAGGCAACCCAACCAAAGTGAAAGAGCCTCAAGAGTATGCACAATGAATCAGAGACTCACTAATTCACACATTTGGTAATCCCATAAAAATACTAAGGTGAAAGCTATATAATATATACACAGAGGGCCAGGTGAAGACTTGTGCAGGTCCTGATTGTTGCTTTATTCTCAAAAGCGTAAGCCAACCTAAATTAAATGCTTCCCTTTATGAATCTTCCTGTGGCTGTGGTGTCTCTTCACAACAACAGCAAATCTCACAAAGACAGTGTTATTGGTTTTAGGCACTCTGACAGGTTAAGATTGTACTGGCTGGTTTTGTGTCAAGTTGATGCAAGTTAGAGTCATCAGAGAAGAAGGAGCCTCCATGAGATCCAGCTGTCAGGCATTTTCTCAATTAATGATCAATGGGGGAGGGCCCAGCCCATGGTGGGTGGGGCCATCCCTGGGCTGGTGTCTGAGTTCTATAAGAAAGCAGGCTGCGCAAGCCATGGGGAGCAAGCCAGTAAGCAGCATCCCCTCCATGGCCTCTGCAACAGTTCTTGCTTCCAGGTTCCTGTCCTGACTTCCTTTGGTGATGAACAGAGATGTGAAAAATGTAAGCCACGTAAAACCTTTTCTCCTTAACTTATGTTTTGGTCATGGTGTTTGATCACATCAAATGAAAACCTAACAAAGACAAAGATGTAACTTCAAAAACAGTTTTGATTTGCATCTTCCTGATGGTTAAGGATGTTGAACATTTCTTAAAAAGTGTTTCTCAAGCTTTTGGCTTTATTTTATTGAGAATTCTTTGTTTAGGTCTGTACTCCATTTTTAACTGGATTGTTTGGGTGTTTTTTGTTGTTTGTTTTGTTTTGTTTTGTTTTTTTGAAATCTAGTTTCTTGAATTCTTTATATATTTTGGATATTAGACCTCCATAGGATGCAGAGTTGGTAAAACCCTTTCTTTTTATTTCGTAGGCTGCTGCTTTGTCTGAATTACGCTCTCCTTTTCAATTTCATGAGGTCCCATTTAATAACTGTTGGTCTTAGTGCCTGTCT
The DNA here is from genome assembly GCF_903995435.1 of Acomys russatus. Classification (NCBI taxonomy): domain Eukaryota; kingdom Metazoa; phylum Chordata; class Mammalia; order Rodentia; family Muridae; genus Acomys; species Acomys russatus. The sequence goes on from NC_067167.1 coordinate 36,171,905, forward strand.
TAACAGTGAGATTGGGGCCAGGCAGGAAAGGCTACCACAGGTGTTCTGCTGCAAAGCGCTAGCTGAGACTGGGGTGTAGAATCTGAGGGAATAGAGAGAGAAGAGAGGCACATCTTTTATTTTCATTCAAATTTTTATCACCGGTGTTACTTTTCTATTTTGATGTGAAATTGTATTATAGTGTCATCTTTCAAATTTTTTACGATGCTATTCTCTGGCTTTCTCAAACCAGGAAAGTTTCAAATATGGATGACTATTTTAAATCACTTGGATGACTATATTGATAGGGGTAAAATGAGACCATTCTACAAAAATAGAATACTGGATCTACTCCACTAGAGTAAAAACAACATAAGATGAACATATTCTTAAAAAGAAACGACTGTCGCTGTGTGCCAGCTGAGATATAGGTCTCATAAGATAGTTCATTTTTCATTTTCAAAACTTGAATCAACTTTTAACTTGTGTGGCACAATAAGTCTCTGCACTTTTCATGGTTTCATGTGATAATCAACCTTTAGATTATTTATTTTGCCATCATTTGAATATTTTGAATAAAAACTGTTCCTAGAGAAGAAATGAGCATTTATGAAAAGAATATCAAATGAACCAATACAAGAAAGCATCATTCTCGAACAGATAGTTTTTCCAATGTTCCTTGCTACTCAAAATTAAAATACAGGGTTTCATTTGATAACTTGAATATACTAATTTAACAGATTCAACTATAAAATATTTTAAATAAAACCTACAAATAAAAACAATTATACTTTTAATTTCAGTTAGCATTGGTAAACTGTGGAGTGTCATCTTAGGAATCCATGGCCTTACTCCCTAATGAGTCACTAGGAGTAGGGCTGAGTCACTCTACTGTTTCCGAGTGCTATGTGCTCAGTTACTCAGTTACATCTCCCACATGACTGATCTTGTGGGTGAGGTGTGTGAATATTAAAAGCATAAGTGAGGTTCTTGCAGAATGGCAGAGTAGGTTTGGCAGTAAGCTGCAGTAAAAGTGCTGAGATAGGGGCAGAAAGAGATAAAAGCACAGAGACAGACACACAGATATAGAAAGACAGAGACTGAGTGAGCCCAGCATGTTTATCTTCAACAAATACTTATTTCTCATTTCCAAAAGAAAGAAAGCTCAAGTTTTCAAACTGGAATTCCTTTTCCTAAGCTATATGAAAGTAAAAACTAGACTTATCCTAACAGAAATTAGCATCATTCACTCACCCAAAGTCAATATTCTTATATTTTGCTGCAGAATCACTTGTCATTTGTTTCAGTATTGTTTCAGACTCTGCAATGGTGTTGTGACTTACATGCTATGCACAGTTCGATAATTCTTATAAAATTTTACCACACTGAGTTATAAAACATACTTGGCCTCAGAGCTCATGATGTATTAGATTTGTTACGGTACTTTCTGCTCATTTGCCTGGTTTACACGAAGTCTCCTTTCTGGTGTTCAGTGTGCGACAACTTTACTCCACATAAACAAACAGGTGCAAGCAGCAGTTTTGCTAGAGGGTGAAGGCCACCATGCCAATGCCCATCTGGGATATGGCACTGGGAAGCATTACCCCATCATCCACCATCAACTCTCACTGAGACTGCAGGCTCTAGTGGTGCTACTGTTTATGCTCAGTGATGGTAGGAAAGGCCCCAGAGTACAGTATAGCAGAGGGCACCACGGGGCGCGCAGTTGACCCTCATGTATGTGATCAAACCTGTTGAGTGGTCGGTGTATAATCTGAGATGTTTCCTTCAAAACTGTATGTAAGAATAGAACCATTTGTTTGTTATTAGTTTCAGGTTTAATCCATTTGGAGATTCGGGGAAGAAAATAGAATGATGTATTTATCTTTGACCAAAGAATGGCACTTCTATTTTTTACCAAATGAAGGTTATTTGGATAAATCTAACTTCTCCTTAAAAGCCAGGTCATTTATATCCCCCCTCCAACATCCCATAAGGACACAGCCTAAATAGACTGTCTTCACATCTAGCATTAATTGGATCAGATAGAAGATAAACAGGAGTGAGAGTGGAATTAAAACAGTTCATTCTGTTCTGTAGTGCTTTGGCTTTGGGACATCGAGGAGGATCAGGGGTGCCCTGAGGCTGTCTGTGCAAGCCCCACCTTGACGGTTGAGTAGAGCTCAGACTTACACACCTGGAGACCTGTAGCTAAGAGCCAGGTGTCATTCATGACGTGGGAGTTGTTGTCTTCTGCTTCTGCTTCCTCATCTGGAATTTGGAAGATGCAGAGAAAAACACTAATCCTAACTGGCTACCTCAGTGACACCGCAATCAGCCCCATTTCCCTTCCTTTCTGCTCTCCGTCATTGTCATCCATATTCTTAGAGATGAGTTTGTCTGTCTTTCAGTCCGATCATCTGTTGCTCACTGTCCCCGCTCCTCTGCCGGCCTGTGCTCTTTCCAGTTTGCCTGTCTCCCTTATTTTTCACCCTAAGAAACTGAAAGAAAAGTTGGGAAAAGTGAGACACAGGCACCTGCCATGCTCTAGTCAAAATGTCTATCCTCAAGCCAAAAGTATTGCTTAAGTTGTTTACGGACACAATTTTAGCCCCTATAAAAGTAAAGCTTTCAGAGGGCAGTGGGGCCAGTTCCTAAGCTTCATTTTCAGAAACACATAAGCTAGACGTCACTAAGTTTGGCTACAGGTGAAAGTGGGATGGGATTTATAAAACAGTTTGAATTTGGAGAAGATACCAATTGAACTGAAGCGTAGTAACCTTGTGAAATTAACTGAAATTGATTTTATGTTGATCACAGAGTACTTTCCACTAACCTGTCCAATGATGAAGTCAGAGACAGTTATTGGAAATATGCTGAAGGGTTTCTCATCAAAATTCATGTTCTGTTGTGTTGTTGTTGTTGTTTTCTTCTTCTTCTTCTTCTTCTTCTTCTTCTTCTTCTTCTTCTTCTTCTTCTTCTTCTTCTCCTCCTCCTCCTCCTCCTCCTCCTCCTCCTCCTCCTCCTCCTCTTCTTCTTCTTCTTCTCTTGATTCTTCTCTTCTTCTTCTTCTATTCATGATTTATTTACCTTTAACTTTCAGGTGTATCGGTGTTTTCCACATGTCTGTGGATCGCATGTGTATCTCGTACCCACAGAGGCCAGAAGGGGGCATTAGATTCCTTAGACTGGAACTACAGATAGTTGTGAGCTGCCATATGGGTGGTGGGAATTAAGCCAGGATCCTCTGATGCCCTTAATGGCTGCCCTATGTCTCCAGGCCCTCACCCATTTATTTATTTTAGTTGTCTTGTGCACATGTTTGTATGTGTACTGTACATATATGCACACATTAGAAGAGGACATAAAGTGTCCTATCTTACCACTTTCCATCTTTTCCACTGAGGAATGATCTTTCCCTCATCCTGATCTCTCTTTTTCTTGACTAGACTGGAAGCCAGCTATCCCAGTGGTCCTCCTGCGCCTTGCCTCTAGGAGATGCTGTTACAGTCGTGTAGATGTGATGAGCCACTTGTTATGTGGGTGCTAGGATTCAAATTCTGGTCCTCAAGCTTCAACCCTCACAATTCTTATTTTGATATGAGTAGTTCAACTGCTCAGAAAAATAAAACATGAAAACTTAAAAGTCTACAGAAAATGGGGAAACAACGGTTTGTGTTTTGTCTTAATGTTTTTGAATCTCTACAACATGTTAGGGGATCTTTTTTGCCTTTGTCAACACATGTTAGCCAGGTGCTGGAAGTGAAGTGAAAAAATGGATGCATGGTGGCTGCTTCACAGGATCTGGCTTTTTAAGTAGCATCTCTGGAGGAAGGGAGGTCAGATTGTCAACTTGTAACAACCAGAATAATAAGAAGAATGGTCTTTAGGAGCTTTGAACCCTTAAAGGGCTGTTTTCTGGTTCAAAGTATCTCTGGCGTCTACGCAGTCTGTCACTCACTACCCTGGGGTGTCTAGAGTACTTATCTGATGTTTGTACTGACATTAGCTCACGGGTTACCAACTACAAAGCACACAGACTCCTAGAAAGAGCTAGAAATGATGGAAGTGAGCCTGCAGGGCCTCCTCTGAATATAGGTAGTGCAGCCCTCGAACAAGGAGATGTGTCTACTCAGCTCTCAGCCTGGGAGCAAATGCCCAGCATTGTTAGCAGTCCCATTTTTACATTTTCAAACTATACAAAACCAAGGACACTTCAGCAGCTTTTGAAATATTTTGTTGTCATTTTCAAAGGTTTATTGTTGTGTGTGTGTGTGGGGGGGGACAAATGAGAAATACAGAATTTTTTTTTTTTTATCTCAAACTGCCTTTTGTGAGTCATAATTGATACAATCAAGCCCAGAAAGGGACATTGAGCAGTTAACCTTGGTACTGTGTTAAGTCATTCACCAACACTGCAAGTCCTAGCACATCTCCTGAGTTACTAGAAGCCACAGCAAAACCTTGGACATGACGTAAGTAGAAGGTGCGGCATGCAAAAGAGAGTCACAGTATCAGTGCCATGGGCTGTTCTTGCTCATTAGAAACCATCTGTGAAAGAGGTAACAAGTGACAGTCAGTTGGAGGGGCTTTGTGCTTCTCAGTGAAGATTTTGCTGCAGATTCTCCCATAACAGCCCTGAGACACTTCCCTGTGCTTCAAGAACAAGACATCATGACAGGTGAATTAATAAGAACCTCCTTAGAAAGAGCATCCAAAGAGATGGGAACTAAAGTCCTCATGACATCCACCCTTGCTTATGGGAGGAGAATGCGTCTCAGTAATGATGTGTGTGTGTGTGTGTATGTGTGTGTGTGTGTGTGTGTGTGTGTGTGTGTGTGTGTGTGTGTGTGTGTGTGTCTGCATTTCAATAAATGAGAGATTTGTCCTGAGTATTAGCACATGACTCTGACAATCTCTACCACCAGGCCCATGAACAAGCTAAAAGCAGAGCATCACGTGCTATGGCAGTGAGCTGTGCTGGTCCATAACTCACTTGTGTACATCTTCTGCAAAGTATTTCTAGACTGTATCTCTGTCTCCCTGCAGATTCCCTCGATGATGTCTACGGACTGTTGCTACCACTGCCTGCCTTGTCTTTCTCTCTTTTCACCTCCTCTGATTCATAGCAACCAAAGCAATCAATGTCTGACACTGCTTCTCTCCTGCCTCATCTCCTCACACTGGTCCTCTAGGTGTGATCTTCCATCAGTTCCTAAGCCGCCCCCAGGTTCTTGGTACCTCCTCTGCAGGGAACCTTTCCTCTTACTTGTTAGTTCTTTAGACTGGAGCTCTCCACCCTAAATTCTCCACTTTACACACCAGTTCTGCTTTGCTTATGCTTGCTGCTATAATAGTACACTTAGTTTTGTCAGTTTTCTTTTGTTGCTGTTGCTATTGTTGTGCTTTTGTTGTTGTTGTTTTTGGAGGTTTTTTTTTTTTTTTTTTGCCTGTCATACCAGTAGGTGTCTTGAAGTCATCATCTTGGCTATTTGCTCCTTTTTTTCTTGTCTAGTGCTTGTCATGCATAGCCGACCACCAACAAATATTTATTCTGTGATTTAAGAACTCACAGGGTCTGGGAGATGGGATGCGGAGCAACAGTGAGGTAAATGCCATGCTGGTGCAGTGGTTTGCCTATCATCCCAGCACTTGGGCGTAGGGACTGGCTAGGTAGGTGGGTAGAATCAGCAATCAGCAAGCACTGGGCTCAAATGAGAGGCTTGCTTCAATGGACAAGGCAGAGAGTGATCCAGGAATGCACCCGGCGCTGACATCTGGCCTCCACACTCATATATGTTCTCACTCACCTCCTTACACATATACCCCCATACATGTGAGCATTCATATATGCATGTGCATCACATACATATACACATATAAAAAGTAAAAGAAGAAAATTACAAGGCCCTATGAGGAGCAATTAATTTTGTCTTGTCAATATTAGAGAAAGAGAAGAAACGTTGTATTTTGTATAATACAAAAGTTATTGTATTAACTTCCTAGAGCTGTTGTCAAAAAAGGAAAGAAAGAAAGAAAGAAACCCCTAGCAAAACAGACTAGCTTAAAGTAACAGGAATGTATTGTTTCATTGTTCTAGAGAGTGAAATTCTAAAACCAAGATATCTGGGAGTAGAATACTTTGTGTGAGGCCTCACATCTTCCTCTTTATTTCTTGTGGAGGCTGCCAGTCCTTGGTGTCCCTGGATTTCTGGGAACACAGCCTGCCTTATCACATGACATTTCACATGCGTATCTATTTCTGCGTCCAACATTTCCTCCTTGTAAACAAGCACCAGGCATTGAATTAGGGCCACTCGAATGCATCTTAACTCAATTACAACTACAGTCTCTTTTCAAATAAGATCATGTTCACTGGTCCCAGAGAGTTGGGACTTGAGTATAACTATTAACCCATGAGAGCCCACTACCTCTTGAAAAATACGACATTAGAGTGGCGTCCTGAAAGAGTAACCAAAGGCTGCAGTTGGAGGAGTGCCAGGCAGCCATACAGCTAGAGAAATAAGCAGCACATAAGAAAGATGTTCTTCATGTTGGTTAGCAAGCAGCTGACTGGAGAAGAACTGGATCCGACATGGAGGAGTGTTGATTTTATCCCATTGCTTGAGTCTGTTTAGGCTGCGATAAGGGGGGAAACAGACTAAGGGAGATAAACAGATAACTTATTTTCTTATAGATCAGGAGTTTCAAATCCTGTGATTGCACGCTGGTAGGGTGTCTGGTGAGAGAGCTCCCGGTGTGGAAGCAGCCATGTTCTCTTGGTGTCTTCACATGGCCATCCCTCCATGTTAGCAGGATCCCAGCAATGGGCACAGGGCCCCAGCCATATAAAGTCACTTAGCATTTACCAACGTCGCATAGGTTGTTTCAGTCTCACCACACTTGGAAGCCTCGGACTGTCGGTAGAGCAGATGACTGTATCTGTGGTGATGCTCGAGCCCTCAAGCCCATTCTTTAGGGTTCTCTGACTAGGTGGCTTCATGTAGCACCTGTAGGGGGCTTTGGTGGCATCAAACAACGAGCTTTCTGTGAAGAAAGCAAGTAGGCTTCAAAATACAAAGATTCAGTGCATCATAGTGAGTGTGGTTCAGTGTTACACTTGTATTTCAGGAGGCAAAGTTTGGGGAGGGGAGTGAAATCATGAATAAGATTTGATGTCAACGTCTAAAACTTCAAATTTAAATTAGCTGCATTTGGCTGCTTATAGTGTTCCCCAGGGAAGAGCTTTCCATTTGGTTACCCGATACCAATAGGTCAGCCCTGAAAACATACATACAGGTAACATTGGACAGACTGAGCAGGCTATATTTAGGAATATATATGTATATTCGTGTGTGTGTGTGTGTGTAAATGTAACAACAACTAATGAAAAAAAAAGCCATGAATTTGAAAGAGAGATAGGAGGGATACATGGGTTGATTTGAGGTGAAAATTTAAAAAAAGAAGGCAAAATAATCTCAAAAATAAAAGAAGTAATAAAAACTGAAGGTATCACAGTCATATTTTCGCACATTCACAGCTCATGCCCTCAACTTGGTGTTTAATGTTTTCCCTCCATTTCTTCAGTCAGTTCATTACCTGTCTCTCCACAGTGACTATTTCAAACCACTGTTTCTTCAATCTTTTTTGATGTTGGGGTACACTTTCTACATACGAGCGGCATTTCCCCATGCTTTAAAAGCTTTCTATGTCCATGTGTTTTAGATGTTTCTTTTTTATATAGTGGTATTTATTAGCTGTATCATTTAGTCAACTACAACTGTTCAATGACACATCTGGGTTTGTATCTACCACCTTATACACTCCCCTTCCCACCGTGGCTGCCACCTGCCCTTTCCTGCTTGCTCTCTTTACAGCTAAATAGTTTTTTTAAAAAAATCATTACTATCAGGTAGCTGTGAGTTTGTATTTATATTATTTAGTGGGTACTTACAAAAGCAAAGATGTTTAAAAATTTAAATGTACTTGACTTTACACTTTTCTGAAATAATTGTTTTTTAAAAACTTGGACAATTTAACCCTACTCTCTTGTCATATTTTCATGTTTGTCTTAATTATCTTAATTATTTAAACATTGAAAGAAAATATTAACAATGTTTAAAGCAGTTGGTGTTCACTTCTATTTACCTATAAATTTAATTTATTATGTGCTGCACATAATTTCTTGCAGTTTAAGATTTGTCTGGATTAACTTTCTTCCTGAAGTGCTTGATTTAGGATTTCTTGTGGGTACATTGCATCTTCATTTTTTATTACTCAAAAATGATTTTTATTTCGTCTCATGCTCTAGGCACAGGAATCTAGTCCACGAGTTGTGTTGTTTCAGCACTCTCATAGTATTCCACTGTTTTCTGACTTCCATTATCCCTGTGGAAAATGTAACTTCAGTTCACAATCATCTTTTGATGGTGATGGAGAGGTGACAGAAGAAGATGAAATTGCCTGAGTAGGAATATGGGGAGGGACCCAGATGGAGGCGTTGGGATGGGGAAAGAATGACATATGTGAATTACATAAAGATTAAATGAAAAGCAAAGCAAACATCAAGTGACTTTGTATCTTTAACAATCTAAACGTTTACTTTGTTGTTAGATATGGATTTTCATTTGTTTACTCTCCATTAACTTCTTGATTCTGTGGACTATTACTGTCCAACATTTGAGGGAAATAACAGCTTAGTCTCTTCAATAATTGTGGTTTATTAGGTTATCATCCATTTTTTCTAGAATTCTCGATATACTACAATAAAATCTTCAGTATTTTTAACCATAAGCCTCTTTTTCAGAATCTCGTTGTCTCTTTTGTTTCACTCTGACCTGCCTTTCAGTTCACCAAACCTCTCTCTACCCATATCTGATGAGCTGGCCTCAGTCCTCCCATGATATTTTAGAAGATTGTGTCCTTGGGATAGACTTCAAAGAATATCCACAAATAATCTTTAGAGCCAAATATATGATATATTTATAAATAAAGGAATGATAACTTTTCTTGAGCATCTGTTCATTTTTCATGGGATTTTTTTTTTTTTTTTTTTGCTTCTCCCCTGGGCTATGTTGCTTACTAGACATTTTATGGGAGATATACCAACATATACCCTCTACTCACCGCAGCGAGGGAGCCCACAACAGGCCAAAGCGTGAATGCCACCAAAATCCAAGTTGGTAAATCAATGAGTTTTATTGGGGTTACTTAAAGAAATATGAAACTAGGGATTACTTACAAAAAAAAAAAAAATGACTCAAAGACAGCTGCATCACCAAGGTCCATCTCAGCCTGTGTGACAGCTCACAAAAGCTTGGAATATGGAGCACATTGCACACCCTGAAGGAGGCTCAACACTTTGGAGAATGTCCCTTCCCAGTGACTCAGTTGGAGTGAGCCCCTGCCAGGCAGTTGGGCTTGTTTCATAATCTTCGAAGCTCAGCTTGTCTGAGAGTGACATAGGACGGCATTTAGTAATGGAGATGGAGGAGTATAGTGAATCTCGTCTGTTTCAGGGACTTCCTGAAGCTATGTTGAGTTGTTTACTCCCTGTTTTAGGGAGCTTCCCTGAGCATGGAATGTCTCAATCTGGAGGATACCATTATATAACAGATGTTAGGTATTTACATATAGTCTTCTGAGGACAGGAAGATTTTCCTCTCCAAACTTTAACCTTACAGCACATTTTGAATATCACATTATTTTTATATAGGAGAAGTAATGGCACATTATACAACTCATCCTTTTCAATTGTCTGGTATTTTGGTCCAGTTAACTATGCACCACTTGGGATCATTTCCTTGTTTTCTACGATGAAACCTCCCAGCTCAGGATGTCATCCTTCAGTTCTCTTTCCAAAATATTTAAGAATAACAATGTAGCTAATTATATTAAAGTGATTAAATAATTACTTCCCAATTCATCAATATATATCTCCATGACTAACTTTGGTGGTAATTGTCACAAACTCCTAGCTATTTTTTCCAATGAACAATGTGCTGTTTATTAGAAGCGCCAGTTAATAGTCAAATACTTATTTGATTTTTTGATTACCCAATAATTCTCGAATTTGCCAAAAACGAAATAACATGCTATAAAATTTGATTTTTGGCTCCCTACAAAATATTTTTGAGATTTTAAAGCTTGAAATATCTTAAGAGAATTTTTTAATTATGGCTTTAAAATTTATCATGTCAGTTGACTGAGAAACAACATTGCAAAATACAAATGAGAATTGTTTAAGGTTTTTCATTGGGGGCGGAATGTAACGTGGTCAGCTATGTGGTTTAGGAAAGTAACATGATGGTTATTATGGAAAATTGGATTGAATGGAGATTGTTCTATGGCTAAAGAGGAATTACGAAGGATAATGAAGACAGTACTATTGAGGTCTGGGAATAAGCAACGCTCCTAAAGGTGCTTCGAGGGTTAGACTTTGTAGGGCTTAGCAATTGCGCGGACAACATACAGAGAAGAGAGCAATTCAAAACAGATGAGGACGTTTTGGCAGGCTTAGCGCTGATCTTGTCTTCATCATCTGGCGTTGCCTGCGGTATTGGCTAGTGAAGGCGTGCATGTGTGTTTATGCGTTTAAGAATTTCTCTTTCAATCTTCTAAAACAAGCATGTACCCCGATTTTTTTCTGACTAATTTTCCTTATTAGTAGAGTCATCTCTGAAACTCTGATCTGCTTGGCTACTCTTGCTCAGTTCCTTTTTCAGGAAGGTTAGCTTCTGTCCCCGGAGCCACCAACAGCAACCAAGAATCTCGCCTTGCTTCCTTATCCTTTGTCTAATTCTCCTTTGCGGGGGGGTGGGGGTGGGGGGGGCTCCCGCTAAGACCTGTCACTGTGTCTTTCCTATTAAGTTCTTTTGCCTTGATCCTAGCACTTGTTTGTATCAATTTATCCTTGCTAAGTCATTTGGACATTGTACATTTAACTCTTTGTTTCCACAACAGCAAGCTCATTGCCATGTAATTTTCCTCTGCTTCTCTCTGTGCCCTTTCTCAGTTTTCTCTAAACTGGACTATGTTTTTTAAAAAAATGATTCTTTTTTTCCCTTAGTGTTAGTGCTTCTAATTTAAGCAGCTGGATACATGAATAATCAATTTAGAAAACCGATTATCCTCTTTCTTTTATTTTTACATTAGAGAATTTGTTAATCTTTGTATTCTTTATAGTTTTTAGTCTTTCTGTCCTTATTTATTTAACTGTTCCATATTTATTCTTTATTCTATATATTTATATCTTTATTCTATATATTCATTGGTAGTTTCATAATTTGTACAATGTATATTGATCCTTTCCACCCACCAATACCTCTCCCAACCTCTCTTTATCGCATCTCCCTTCAAGTTTCATGCACTCTTTATTTTCATTTTTGGATGTAAAGAGCCCCTGAGTCCAATTAGTGACGCCCATGATTCATCTTGAGCAGTCTACCAGCAGCTGCTTCAAAGAGTTACTTTGCTCCCTTGGCAGCTATGTACTCCCAGTAGCCCCTTAGCTAGGACTGGGGCCTCAGAGGCCCCTCCCAATCCAGGCTGGGGTTTGACTGGCTTCATCTTGTGCAGGTCTTACACAGGTAAGACAGAGGGACTGTGAGATGGTGCACAAAACAGCCATGTCATGTTAAGACACTTCCATGAGTTTTAGACGGTGAGTGGGTGGGGGGTCATAGTGAAGGGTCATGATCAAGGCCTTGCAAGAACAATCATTTATTATTTATTTATTATTTTTAATTAAGGAGACTTTTTTAGATACTTGATTGGGCTACCATAATCAGCCTACAGAAAACACTGAAAACTCTAAGTTTATAAACCATCATTTTACATAAGAAAATACATAAACATACTTAACTTCCTATACTTTAAATCACGTATGTTTTGCAAGTACAATAAACAATGGTTCATTATAACTTTAGGGATATATATGTGTATATCATGGAGATTATATCTTATAAACTGTTCAAAATTTACATAATGGGGAAAATAGCCTGGATTTTAATATATGTATTAAGTTGCATGTGCGTTGCTTTGAGGAGTGGAAATTTTTAAAATACATATTTTTTCTGGAAGGGCAAGCCTCTAATAGTGGCAGAAAAAATATTCTAGAGGAGAATGGATTGAATTACTTGCCAAAAGTACTTCGTGAGAACAAATTCATTTATCTTAAATATATCAAATATAAAAATGTAATTTTCAAATTAAAAAAATACCATTAATGTTAGCTTCTCAATTTTATGTGGCTTATTAGTATTACTGGGTAGTGCCAAATAGCTCTTAAAACCAACTTGTATTTTCCATTTGTGCTTTCCAAAATCTGCAAAGTTATTCCAGTCCAACATTCCTTGCTATATTTATGTGTAGCATATAAAGCCAACAGCTTTGGATATAATACTGATTACCAGAGTGACTGTGATATTTCCTTATTAGAAAAAAATCCATAGATATTATAGGAAACAAAATATTTAATTGATGAGTATCATTAGAAAAAAAAACCTTCGTGTTTTCTTCTTAGAAAATAAATGGCAAAATTATGTCCCAGTTTGGAAATTTTGGCAGGAAAATATTGTCTGAGATTAGTAAGCTTCAGTAAACTGGCAACTTCCAAGATGGCTGCCTCATGTTTATTCATAAAATACACTGGAGCCCACCAAGATTCAGTTTTCTATTTCCCGTCATTGTTAGATTTTAGAATCCTAATCTGATAGGCAACTCTGAAATTGGAAAATGGCCTTTGTGTTCCACAACGATTTGGCAGAGTTCCTTTTTGAGGGACACAGGTTCGATGTGTTTCTACCTCCAGCTGGGCTGAAGCCTGTATTTGTCCTGTGTCTTTTTCATTCACCTCTCAAGGGTTATTGTCACATAGTGCAGAAAAACTCAGACTCCTCTGACAGTCTCTCTACACATGGGGCAGCTGTGTTGGAAGAGCTAGCAGTTCTCATAGACTTGACTGTTAAACAGTGAGCTGTCTCACGTGGTCCTTCAAATACAGGGATAAGGTGAGCTTCCGTTCCTTTCCCAACTCCCAGCCCTAAGAGTTAAATCCTAAACTGTTTAAGGAGGACCCTTAGGAGGTTGTTTGATTCACATTCAGAAGAGCAAACAGAACAGAAGTGGTCGAAGAGAGGGGACAGGATGGGAGCCTAACATAGCTGTCCTCTGAAAGACTCCACTTAGCAGGGGATCAAAGCAGAGGCTAAGACTCACAATCAAACTTTGGGGAGAGCACTGGGAGTTGCATGGAACGGATCAAAGCAGACGCTAAGACTCACAGTCAAACTTCCGGGCAGAGCACTGGGAGTTGCATGGAAGAGTTGGGGGATAGAAAGACCCGAAGGGGACAGGAGCTCCAACAAAGAGACCAACAAAGCCAACAAATCTGAACCTAGGGGGCCTACAGAGACTGATGCACCAACCAAGGGCCATGCATGAGGAGAACCTAGACCCCGGTTCAGATGTAGCTGATGGGAACCTCAGTCTGCGTGGGAGTCCCCTTAGGAGTCCCCTAGTAAGGGGGTCAGGGACTGTCTTTGATGTGGACTCTGGTAGCCGCTATTCGCTATTCGATCACTTTCCCCTGGCAGAGTGGCCTTGCTGGGCCACAGGGAAGGGGATGCAGGCTGTCCTAATGAGACCTGATAAGCTGGGGTCAGATGGTGGGGGAGGAAGACTCCCCCTTTCAGAGGACTAGGGAAGGGGAATAGGGAAGCACAGGGAGAGAGGGTGGGAATGGGAGGACACGAGGGAGGGCGTTATAATCAGGACGCAATGTGAATAAAAATATATATCCAATTATTAAGTAAGTCCTTTTAATTTTGGCTCCAATGTCAGAAACCGCGGACTTTTTTCCAGCCATTTTGCTCCCAGGGCTTGCTAACCCTACCCTGGCCTCAGTCTCACTTCCTGGAAGAGCATTGCATACTTACAGTGTACTAGATGTACTGCTAAAAAAAAAAACAAAAAAACAAAAAAAAAAAACATTTATCACACGCTTCATCTTACCATCAGATTTAAATGCCAATTCCTCAGCATTTTTAAATGCTTGCACTTGTACCGTGATCCACTCAGCATATAACAGTTTCTTAGCGTTCCCTCTTAAACTGTGCAGCCTCATCAGGAATTCTGCTCTCTGCTCTCTTTATTACCTTCTCTCTCTCCTGTCTAACTGTCTCCCACATCAAATTGAAAGCATTCTTGAGACGATCTAGATGATAAATGCTTTGTAAATCTCTTTAAAACCTGAGTTAGCTCACCTGGTAGGATATTCCCATAGGATACACCACTCAGTGTCTAATGGACTTTTTATTTATTGTCTTCTCAGACGATTACCAGTTCCCCGAAGACAAGCACCAATCACACATTTCTCCTCATTGCTTCTTCAGTACTTGTGATTTTACTCACATGTGTTCATCTCTTCGTTTGCGTGTGTGCACCTGTGTTTGTATATATGTGTGCACACGAAGATGGAGGACTAGGATCAATGCTGGATGCATCTCTCAATCACTTTCCAATCACCTTACTTTTTAAATGAATTTTAATCCTGTTGGAGGTGGTACGAGTGTGTGAGCACAGGTGTCCACAGTGGCCAATGGGGTGGTACGGGTGTGTGAGCACAGGTGTCCACAGTGGCCAATGGGGTGGTACGAGTGTGTGAGCACAGGTGTCCACAGTGGCCAATCGGATGGTACGAGTGTGTGAGCACAGGTGTCCACAGTGGCCAATGGGGTGGTACGAGTGTGTGAGCACAGGTGTCCACAGTGGCCAATGGGGTGGTACGAGTGTGTGAGCACAGGTGTCCACAGTGGCCAATGGGGTGGTATGGGTGTGTGAGCACAGGTGTCCACAGTGGCCAATGGGGTGGTACGGGTGTGTGAGCACAGGTGTCCACAGTGGCCAATGGGGTGGTACGGGTGTGTGAGCACAGGTGTCCACAGTGGCCAATGGGGTGGTACAGGTGTGTGAGCACAGGTGTCCACAGTGGCCAATGGGATGGTACGAGTGTGTGAGCACAGGTGTCCACAGTGGCCAATGGGGTGGTACAAGTGTGTGAGCACAGGTGTCCACAGTGGCCAATGGGATGGTACGAGTGTGTGAGCACAGGTGTCCACAGTGGCCAATGGGGTGGTACGGGTGTGTGAGCACAGGTGTCCACAGTGGCCAATGGGATGGTACGAGTGTGTGAGCACAGGTGTCCACAGTGGCCAATGGGGTGGTACGGGTGTGTGAGCACAGGTGTCCACAGTGGCCAATGGGATGGTACGAGTGTGTGAGCACAGGTGTCCACAGTGGCCAATGGGGGCCAAGTCTCCCAAAGCTAGACTTAGAGGTGGCTGTGAGCTGCCCACTGTGGCTGCTGGAAACTGAACTTGGGTCTTCTTCAAGAGGAGGGAGCTCTATTGGCCCCATTGACCATCAGGCCATGGCTTCAGGGCCTCCACCCTCTCTATTGAGATACAGTCTCTCAGTGAACCCGGAACTCACTGACTTGGCTAGACTGGCTAGCCGTCAAGACCCATGGACCCTGCCCATGTAGCACTAGGACTGTAAGCATGCGCCACCACATCCGGATAGTTAGGTAGTGTTCTGGAGGGCAAAAATCAGGTTTTCATGCTCACTTAAAGCATGTTATCAACTGAACCATTTCCCCAGGCCTCATTTTTTTTTTAATTTGTCAAGTAAACATTGCTTTGTGATCTAGTTTAATTTTTTAAAAAGAATTTTATATATACACATGCTGTGCTTTGGTCAAACCTCCCCTCTGTACCATCCCCTCTATTTTTCTCTATTGCTCCATCAGTTTTCCTTCACAACCAGTGACTCCACGTGCATGAATACAGACCATCTACCAAGGCATGAGCAACGTCTTAGGGCCCAGGTTCTTAAAGAAAAGCGACCCGCCCTTCCCTAGCGGGCGTCAATTGCCAGTAGCTTCTCAGCCAGAGGAGAAACTTCATAAGCCCTTCCCTCGCCCGTGCTGGGAATTGGGCTGGTTTGATCTTGTGTGGGTCTTGTGCATGCAGTCACTGCAGCAGAGAGTCCACGTATGCAGTGTAGATGTCCTAATGTGCAAATACTATTTCACAGCAGGTATCTACTCCCTCTGACTTACAGTCAAACCTTCCTCCATGATGACCCCACAGCCTTGCAGGGATGGAATGCGATATACATATCACATTAAGAACACCCCACAATCACATAGTCTCTACATGTTGACCAGGTGTAAGTCTCTGTATTAAATGCTACCTACTGCAAAAAGACGCTTGTCTGATGGGAGTAGAGGAGTATACTCATCTGTAGGCAGAAAGATAAGGAAGTAAGGGACCATTTCTGTTTAATACTATCTTCTCCTTAACAGAGTAATTGTATTACTTTTCTCCTAGGGCCTGTGACAAAGCTACTAGGAATTTTTGGCCCAGTAAATAAAACCAAGGGTGGACTTTAAGTCCAAGCAGAAAGTCACTGGTTACTCTTAAAACGTTTGTACCACTATTGTACCACTGGCCAGATCCTACCAGGCCAGTTGCTTACTGTGTACAGCTTGTATGGTTCACAGCTATGTAAGACTGATGATTAACTACCTTTCTCTTTCTGGTTTCGAGTGTTAATTTCGTATCTGGCTACTTTGCTGAATGTGTTATCAACCTTAAGACCTTTACCATTTACTTTAAAATTTTTCCTGTATTTCATTAATACTTGGACATTTGAGTTTCTCGCCTGTGCCCCTAAGACTGTGGTTATCATCATTGAAAACGGTGTCTAGAGTGGGTGGCTTTCTCATCTGAATCTTGACTGTTTTCTTGTAGCTAAAGTGATACCAGCCCTCTTACTTTTTCTGTGTTGACCCCTGTGGGAACAATCTTTCAGCTAGGACTCGCTGCCCCAGTGAGGATCACCGTCCTTTTCACTCTTAGCTGACTGTGGGTGTCACTGTGTTCTTGATGCTGCTGGTTTTAGTCTTCCCATTGTAGGCTTGGAGTCTAATTAATTGCCTGTTCTAAAACCTTCACCCTTATTCTGCCAGGCTTAGCATGACACAGGGGAAAGCAAACAAAGTGTCACCTTCTCCGTGCCCTCTAGCTTCCCTTGTCACCCCCCTACTTCCAAGTTCTAACACAATTAATAGTGGAGGCCAAAGTATTTCCCGAAATCATTTCCAAGCCTCTAAGATTTTTCCTTCCAAGAATCAAGCATGCCTAACTTACTCTCTTGGTTCTATTTTCTCCTCATTGTCTATGTTTCCTGTTCTGGTGGGGAGTGTCTTGGCTAACCTTAGCTTGGGCTTCCTGCTGAGGCAGGTGTGTCCAGGAATTTAAAGCACACTATAAAACTCTATACGCATCTGCTTAGAAAAACCTCAAAAACATTTTCCTTTTGGAAATCAAATGCCTGAAACAGCATCAAATCGTAAAACAAACAAACAAATCCTCTCATCTCTGTTGAGCCCAGAATATGAAACAGAAATTGATGTTTTCTGATGGTAAGGAATGGAACATGAATTACTTGTTCTGTATAATGAGTGAATGAGTTGATAAGCCTGGGTTTCTTCCTAGAAGATCTTCAAATACAATTTGTGAGTTCATACAAAATGAAATAGAATTATTTCTACCTGTAGTATATTGCATCTTAGAATTAGTAATGCTGTGCAACTGAACTGGAGCAAACCAGTTTAAGCTTTTATTACTACAGTTCTAGTCTTTGCAACTAAATGTGGTAAGAGGAATGGGGAAGATTTTGATTAAACTTGGAATCCTTGGGGTTGACAGGAAGGAAATCTCTAGAGATTTACAGTAAAATACCTGAAAGCTGGGAGTATAGTCTTAATGGTTCTAGTATCAAAACACTGAAAACAAACATGTGAAATTGATTTTAGCAATATATTTTATTTAATCAAATATATTACAACATCATGTCAACATACAACCAGTTAAATTAAAGTGAGGCATTCTCTGGTATTAAATCTTTGGGGGTCAGGGAGCTTTATGCTTTTGACTGACTCTCCATGTCTCCATAACTAAGTAGTCGCATGTGGCTATTGGGTGGCACATTTCGTGACACAGATCTTGAGCCCGAAGAGTGGCCATCTAGGATAAAGTCACATGGCTGTAAGACAGAAAAGGAAGATCTGTGCTTTCAATGCCTGTCTCTGACACTCAACATCTTCCAGTATTTAGATGACAATTTGGGGAAAATGGAGAAAACATTAGGATTGGCATCTTTAATGCAAGTGAGATTAAGTTTCCTCCAGTTCACCAAATGGGGGGAGGGCTGATGTAGATAGAAATTGAGTGTAACTATGAAGAAATTAGGAATTTAGATTTCCTATGGTTTTTGTTTGTGGTCAGAGCTTCCTATTCCTGTATTTACCTCTCAGAGTAGTTTATGTTATTAAGTCGGTTAACTGATTCAGGAAACATGGTATAAAACATGACCCTTAGAAAGAGTTCAATATCTGACCCTTTCCTGAACGCATTCAGATCCAGAGAAGCCAAGGCTATGGCTCTTATTTCTTTTAGGACCAATCAACTTTATTAGGTGGATAGCTGACGATTCCAGGATGTGGTCGCAGTGGTCATTAGATGAGGAGGTACAAGTGAATGAATCCAGCTTATTTTCCCTAAAGGATAGCTGTGCTAAGTCATATGACATTCTCAAAGACTCAAGTATCCATATCCTGTGGAGAACAATCAACACTTGATATTGAAAACATATGGATGCTGAGAGGCACGTTAGTATAGGTGTGCCCTCCAATCTCTTCATTCATAAACAGACTAAACAAAAAATGCCCAAAATACATATTTATAACAATGTGTTTAAACTGTTTCAGAAGTGGGCTAAGCATTCTAGCCACAGGAAACACCCAGGATTAAGGTCTTTTCCTTTGTTTTGAGGCACAGGCGAAATGCTGACTTGACTATTGTGCAGATCAAAGTAAAATGGGATTGCAACGCTTCTACCTCAATATATGGGCCGTACTGGTTGGAAGACGTCTTTGCGAGCAGAGGCCAAGAAGAAAAGTCCTGTAGCTGGCTTTAGCCTCAGAGACTTCGGGCCCCACCTTCACCTGCCTATGCTTATGCTACATAAAACAGACATCAGGCCCGAGATCACGTGTCTGCTGTGAATACACATCTCTTCCCTAACTGTCTCGATCATATGCTAGGATCTCTAAATTCAGAATATACAGGTTAAATGGTCCTGACACTATTTCTAGGGCCTGCGCGTATCTCCCCCTCTGGGTGGTTTGCGTTGCTTATTTGAATTTTCCTAGACTTAGGGTTATGGATATCAGAGTAGCACAATTTGTGTGTGCTTCGACACATGAACTACACTAGATATATATGAATCCCTTGAACTTTATAGAAAATTGCTTTGGGATGGGTAGGTCATGGCTTGCCAGTCAGAGCCAGACCATTATGTATTCATGATTTCATCATATTCTAAAGTTTTTTTTTTTTCATATCCTAATGTTTTACTCAAAGAACTCCAAGGATTTTACACTTGGGCTTGGTCTTTTTTTTTTTTTTAAGATTTTATTTATTTTTATTATGTATATAGTGCTCTGTGTGCATGTATACCAGCACACCAGAAGAGGGCACAGGATCTCATTATAGATGGTTGTGAGCCACAATATGGTTGTTTGGAATTGAACTCAGGACCTTTATAAGAACAGCCAGTGCTCTTAACCTCTGAGCCATCTCTCCAGCCCCTAGACTTGGCCTTCAAAGGTTATTTAATGGTATAGTTGACAAGTCAGGACCTATACTATCTGTTAGAGTTTTAGCTAATGTTTAATTTTTAAATGTATGTGTCCATGGAATCAGGACCTCCATTTGAACTGTAATCCCATCTTGGGGCTCAAAGATTAGTTCATTGACTAAAACAGGTCCTTCAGTTCCAGCCCCATGTCAACACATTAGTCAGCAGAAAAGAGAAGGAGAAAAGACAAAAGCTCTTTATTTAAAGGCAAAAATCTAATGAAAAACCTTTCTGCTCACATCTCTTGTTCTAAGTCTTTGAATGTGTAAGTTGTTTACTTGGGAGCTGATGCTCTCTGTTAAAAGTGGGGGACACTAGACTCTTGAGGGTTTCTCTACCCTGGCTAGTTCCCAAATAATTGACACAGAGACTATAACTTATTTTATAAGCTGAAAGCACTAAAGCTGAAAAGATATGACCTCCTAAGCTATTTTTCCATCTCCCAGCTACATACCCCAAGTTACTTGCAATAAGTCATCCTGTCTGGGTTGCTTCTGTTCTACCACTCTGTCCTCATGTCCACATGCTCATGTCCTTTCTGTCCCATGTGGCTTCCTTCTCTATGGCTTCCTCTTTCCTCTTCCTCCAGCCTCATGGTCCTCTCAGACTCCAAGCCTGGACCCTAAGCCTTGCCTACCTCTCTTCTGCCTACCCTAGGCTATCAGCAACTTTATTAACCAATCAGGGATAATTGGGAGGTGAAGTTACACAGCATCACTTAATCACAAGAGCATCTGCAGTTTTTCTTTCTTTTTCTTTTTTTTAATTTCTTATTTTTGACATATCCATTTATATTATTGCACATAAATAAAAAAATACATACAGCAAGGAGAACCACAAAACAATCGGGGATTATATGAATGTTACATTCATGGTGTTTTGGCTAATTGTATTTGTCAATCTTGTAGAAAACACCTTCCCTATTTTGGTGATTCTAAAATTCTGTATGAGAATCAATATCTATCATATTTTATCTCTGTCAACTTAAAACATCTATCTAGACCTAAAGATATCTTGACCCCCTAAACAACTGAGGTTAATTGTAAGACTAGAATTCTGCCTACAAATGGACATGCATGGATACTGACAGAATCAACAGCCAAACTCTGGCAAGACAGGGTAAACAAGTCCTCAATAATTCCTGTCTCACAAATATGTTTGTCAGATATATTGGGCCAGCAGGCTGAAGACGATGTTCCAATGTTATAAAGAGTTTTGGGTGACCAGACAGCAAACTGTCTCTGTCATTTTTTTTTTTCTCATTTTGGAAGCTGCTAACTTTCACTTTCAGTTCACTCAGGCATCTTCAGTTTTTCAACAGGACCCCTATAGTCACAAGCTAATGCATTTGTGCTCTACCTTCTAGGACACTGGAGGCAACAGTTTTCATGGACTTATTTCCACAACAATGACAAAAATCACCAACTTTTACAGTTTCTAAAACCAATACCTCTACTACTACGCCAATGCCATTCACGTTAGGTCCTGTTATGACAATCTGAGTATTCAAGTCAAAATGAACCTGCCTTCAAAAGCTGTAGAGGTCCACAACAGCCATGGTTTAAACCAAGTGTCTTACTTCTGTCTCCCCTAAAATCCAAGCTGAATGTAGTCCAAAGTAAAAATCAGAGCTCTGTAGGCAATCTCTACTCTTTGGCTCAAAATGATTTCTTCAGCTCCAGCCATCTTATTTGCATTGTACCCACTGAGGAGAGGACCCATGAGGGACATTTCCCTTCCCTTTAAAAAAATGTAATGTAGAAGGTGAGCATCATTTCTGTTCTATTTGCATTACTTGGAACTCAATCGTGTGACAGCACCTTACAGGCTGGAAAACAGTCCCTGCTGTATGGATGGGGAGAAGGAATCTGAACAGCAGTGCTGGTCTTCGCAGACATTGGGTGACTGATGTTCACTCAGTAGCATTTCTTCTCTTATCCTTCAGAGCTGAGTAGAGTAGCTAAGCCTGAATTTGTATGGTGCTCATAGACTCCAAAGTGGGAGGGCACTTTGGGAGAACTTGTATTTAGCTTGGCAAAGATAATTGACCTACTGAAATCAGCAGCATGTATTTCTCTGTCTTGAACATTTTATAAATTTCCTTAGGCCACAGACCTACTAGGCCAGCTACAATCAGAATATTGAAAATGACAAAAGCCAAAAGTGTGTGTCCCAAATAAACATTTATTTTTAATCTGCCTTCTTGGTTTGCTTCCTTAGTAACAGTTCTTTCCTTCTCTCTTCTTTCTCTCCTCTCACTTTTCTCTCTGTGCCTCCCTCTGTCTCTCTTTGTCTTCTCTCTATTTAGTCTTTCCATAATGGTCTTTGAACATGTCCACATGGAGCACCTACATCTGATTCAAATCTCCTCAGCTGCAGTCAACGCATAGTAGTAATTTCCCCCTAGAAATGTGTCTTAGCCAATTTTCTGTTGCTATATCCTAATACTACAAACCGAGTAGTTTGTAAAGAATAGATGGTTATTTATCTCAGTTACTGATCCTAGTAAGTTGAAGAGCTTAGTACCAACATCCGCTGAGGGCTTCCTGCTGCATCCAAATATGGCAGAGGGTGTCACATGGAGAGACAGGAAAATGCTAGCTTGGGTCTCTCCTTCCTTTCCTTCAAAGCCAGTGATGCTGTCCCTGGACCCACAATCTCACTTAGTCTCAATTTCCTCACAAAGACTTTGCCTCCCACTAACACATGAATTTGGGGATTAAGTTTTCATTGCATGAAGTGGGGGTAGCATATTTAAACCACAACAGCGTGTTGAGTAAGAGTAGCGCACGCTTGAGAAGCTACTCAGCAGGCCACATTGGCTTCTTCGCACTGAGAGTTGCAGGATAGTGTTTATATATTAGAATGTATTGACTTGTTAGGGAAAAAAAAAGGAAAAAAAACCACATTGAAGTTATGGCTTCTCCTATTTTGCTTTCTAATGCTGTTAATTTTCTGCTTTACTTTAAAGATGCAAGGCATAGGCAAGTTTGAAATTGCCACATTTTCTTCATGAACTGAAACATTTCATTACTGATATATTTTTGTCTATTTTTAGTAATGTGTCTTAAAGGGATTTCTGCAATTCCATTTGACTTGTTTGGTATGCCTACCCAAATTGTCATTTCTGTAAGAAAGCTATGCAGTATTCTATTATTTCACTTTGAAATATTTTACATTTTATTATTTATTTACCTAATTGCTTACTTTATGTGTACTTGTGTGCAACTGTGTGAGTTTATGTGTACCACGTATGTGCAAGGGTCCATGGAGGCCAGAAGAAGGTGTCCTGGAAATGAAATTACAGGCAGTTGTGAGCTGCCAGGTGTGTTCTGAGAACTAAGCCAGGGTCCTCTGCAAAAGCAGTAAGTCCTCTGAACTGCTGAGCCATCTGTATAGCTCTGATTTTCAGATGTTTTTATTTACAAATGAATTCATTTTACTTAGAATTAACAGTAAACAAACAAAAACAAAGCGCACGCGCACGCGCGCACACACACACACACACACACACACACACACACACACACACACACATCTAAAACCCTAGGCCTATCTGACTGCCAACTCAAATTTGATCAGTGACAAATATTTGACTGTTGAATCAACCAGACTGGCTCAAACTGGGTTTCTGCCATGCTTGACAGTATGGAGTGGATTGTTGTTGTTGTTGTTGTTGTTATTGTTGTTGTTGTTGTTGTTGTCGTTCTTCTTCTTCATCTTCTTTAACTACTGTTCTTATGATCTTATCTTTTATATTTATCTCTATCTCTGATCTTGTCCTCTTACATTTGTGATCATTTAAAGAAATAAACAACAACAGCAACAATAGTAACAGTAATAGTAATTAAAGCTACCAAGTCTGTTGAGTAGTTAAATGAGAGGACACATAAAATAAATAATGGGTAAATGTAGATATTGTTATTGAGTTCATGTATAATGAATGAAGCAAAAATATTCTCTCAAATGTAATATATGCCTGACTGCATAAAAATGGTTCAGCCAAAGCAATTTACAGATTCAATGCTATCCCTATCAAAATACCTACAAAATTGTTTAAAGACATTGAAAGATCAATCTCAACTTCATATGGAAAAACAAAAATCCCAGAATAGCTAAAACAACCCTGTACAATAAAAGATCCTCCAAAGGAATCTCTATCCTTGAACTCAAGCTGTACTATGGAGCAACAGTAATTAAAACAGCATGGTACTGGCACACAATAGGCTGATGGATCAATGGAATCGAATCGAAGACCCAGAAATGAATCCACACACATATGGCACTTGATTTTTGACAAAGAAGCCAAATCTATTCAATAGAAAAAGGATAGCATCTTCAACAAATGGTGCTGGTCTAACTGGATGTCTACATGTAGGAAGATGCAATTAGACCCATATTTGTCACCATGCACAAAACTCAAGTCCAGATGGATTAAAGACCTCAACATAAACCAGAGACACTAAATCTTTTAGAAGAAAAATGGGGAAGAGCCTGGAACTCATTGGCACAGGAGACAACTTCCTGAACAGAACACCAATAGCTCAGGCTCTAAGATCAGCAATTAATAAATGGGACCTGATAAGGCTGAGAAGCTTCTGCAAGGCAGAAGACACTGTCAACAGAACAAGCAATAGCCTACAGACTGGGAAAAGACCTTCACTCACCCTACATCTGACAAAGGGCTAATATATAACATATATAAAATATATAAAGAACTCAAGAAATTAAACACCACCAAACTAAATAACCCAATTAAGAAATGGAGCTCAGAACTAAGCAGAGAATTCTCAACAGAGGAATATCGGGTAGCTGAGAAACACTTAAAGAAATGCTCAACGCCCTTAGTCACCAGAGAAATGCAAATCAAAACGACTCGAGATTCCATCTTACACCCATCAAAATGGCTAAGATTTAAAAAAAAAAAAAAAAAAAAAAAACTCAGGTGACAGCACATGCTGGCGAGGATGTGGAGAAAGGGGAACACTCCTTCATTGCTGGTGGGAGTGCAAACTTGTACAACTACTTTGGAAGTCAATCTGATACTTCTCAGAAAATGGAATAGGGCTACCTCATGACCCAGCTTTTCCACTCCTTGGAACATACCCCAAAGATGCCTACCACACAACAAGAACATTTGCTCACATATGTTCTTAGCAGCCTTATTTGTAATATCCAGAATCCGGAAACAACCTAGATATCCCTCAGTTGAAGAATGGATAAAGAAACTGTGGTACAGTTACACTATGGAATACTACTCAGTTATTAAAAACAAGGAAATCTTGAAATTTGTAGGCAAATGGTTAGAACTAGAAATGATCATCCTGAGTGAGTTAATCCAGACCCAGAAAGATACACATGATATATATTCACTTATAATTGGACACTAGCCCAACAGAGATGTCCTCCTGAGAGTCTTCATATAGCAGTGGATTGGGATAGATGCTGGGACTTCCTATTAGCACTCCAGGTGAGGAGAAGTATGGGAGAATGGGGAAATAGAAGGTCCTAGAGGGTCCTGGAACCCTACAAGAAGACCATCAAGGCTGGCAGATCTGGACCCAGGGGGGTGCTGCTCAAATTACTGTAGCAACCAAGGACAATGCATGCAGTAAACCTAAACCCTCTATTCAGATCTAGCCAATGGACAGCACATTCTCCATGGTTGTGTGGGCAGCAGGAACTGACTTTGACATGAACTCTGGTGCCCCCTATTTGACCATTTCCCTTGGTGAGGAGGCCTGGAGGCACTCAGAGGAAGGGTAAGCAGACTACCAGGATGAGACCTAATAGGCTGTGATCATATGGTAGGGGAGAAGGTCCCCTCTGTCACATATCTATGGGAGGGGAATAGGGTAAAAGAGGGAGGGAGGGGGAACAGGAAGATACAAGTGAGGGGATAACAACTGAGATGTAATATGAACAATTTATTTAAATTATATTATTATTATTATTATTAATTATATTATCAATTATATTAATATTATTAATAATAAAAAGAAAAACGTTCAGGTTAACAGATACAGTAGAACACGTGTCTTCAACAAGAGCCTATTATTAAGATATATTTATTTTTCTAGCCTAGAGTCTTAGATTTATCTTGTACACGCGTTTTCCATAAAATAGGTCAGCTCGCAAGTGCTTTCTATTTGTTTAAGTGTGTTTACGAACATGAAGTTATAAACAACTATTATTTTTTTCTGTAAGTTCCATTTTAGGACTTGTCAGCCAGTAATAATTTACATATTACTGGGCTCATACTGATAATGTTATGGGTATGTGCCAGTTACCTTAGTGCATGGCACATATCATCTCACCTTCACAGTTAAACTCAGCGGTAGCGCATCATTTTAATAAGTCCAACACTGGTATTCACAGGACTCACTGATCTGTGAGGCAAATGACACTGAAGGAACACTAGTCCTCAAGCAGCTGCCTCAGAAGTACATTATTTTAAGTAAACACACACACACACACGTGTAGTCTTCTTCTCACTTAAAATAATATAATCATACATATGTATATTTATATGGGAAAGACTCATTTAAAGTAGCAAGATGACCTCACAATAGCAGTATTTATAGCATGACATGATATTATAAGGTTAGGGACAGCGTTCTCTCGGTTAGTATAAGTGCAGGCGTCTGTGACCCTGCTTGCTCATGCTTGCATATGGAAATATAAGACTCCCCTGTGATGGGAACTGTCAAAGCTGCCAAGTGTGTCTTCCTGGTGTTTATTTTTGGCTTCTCCTCATATTTTCAGTTTTGTTCATAAGAGGAAAGCAACAAAGAGGAGAAAGCGATGAAAAGAGAGAGAGACGAGATTTGTTACGCATCACTCTTCAGAAGCAACTGTTCTCCGTTCGTCTTCTTTGACTGGTACTTGTAAGGAGCGACCGCTCCTCACAACGATCAAGTGCAGTACAGGGATCCTGTGAGTAGTGAAAAGGGCAGCTGCGCAGCTCAGCAATGCAGTGTTATTATAAAGAAGGCCTTAAGATGCAATCTTTAGCTATAGTTAGGAAAGTGATGATAAATATTAGGCCCCTTGAGAAAAGCCTCTCATTAGAATACAACACAGGTAATTAAACATCAAAAATGTATCTCAGAAAGGCTCCCTGCTTTTTGGAGTTATTTTTCTATTGTAGCATAAAATTGCTAAAAAACAGTAACAGTTACATATATATATATATGGAGAGACGAGAGAGAGGAGAGAAGAGAGAGAGAGAGAGAGAGAGAGAGAGAGAGAGGTAATTAAGGCTCATTTACTCGTGAAAATACAGCAGTCATGACATTAAAAGAAAAAGACCTATTACAATGGCCACTTAATAACTGTAGTTTGCTTACTGTTGTAAATTGTAATGTAAATATCCAATACCCAGGATATCAGATATGCAATCTCTGTAAAAGGGTTTGTTCAGCAGCAAAGAGGTTGTGACCCACAGGTTGAGAGCCACTGCTCTGTTCCATGGTTCACAAGCTGTGGCCAAGGTGTTGGCTGCATCTATGATCTCACCGTGGCTCAAGGTCATCTTCATCTTCCAAGCACCTTTGTTTGTTGGCAGGGTTCAGTTCCTGCAGCTCTGGGAAGAGCCCAGCTCCTAGATCTCATAAAAGCCTTCAAAACGGCTCAAGTAGATCAGTGTGTTTGATAGACAAAGAAGTGGGGCAGGAAGAGAACCGTAGGCCAAGCCAAGACAACAGGTCCTATGATAATGGGTTTGCCAACTCTCTTAACCGTGGTCAGTTCCATAGATGTACACATGTTAAATTTTAATAAGCTGTACATCTTCTTATGATAAAGTAACGAACCGTCTTAATCTTGTCCTGATTTTTAGTAACTGATTTACGTGAGAACGGCCTTTGCCTTGACAGTTTAAGGTTTTGTTATTCAGCATCTGTTTTTGAACAGCTGGCCCCCATGTCTTGAACTCTGTGAGGTATCATGCATATATTATCAAAATGGCATGCCTTTTGGCTTTTTAAGTCATTTATATCCCCTCTATCAAATAAATGCTTTGAGTAACTGGCTGAACACATTCAACAGCCTTTCACCCCAGACAAGCGACTCTGATTTCTGGGATTCTACCAAATCTAGCTAGCTAGCTCTGTAATTTAAATCTTCTATCTACAATAGGCCTAGATGTTTCTATGTTTCTAACAGTAGAAAATTTAGGGCGGGGGAAGGGAGAGATTTATTTTCCTATTGTATTTAATTCCATAAACAAGAGATTCGTGGCCAGTAGAAGTGCTGGCCAAGCCAGACTAATACTGGGCTAACACTGTTCAGCCCAGAAGGTGGAAAGGAAACCATCTTCATATTGAGGTGTGGAGACAAGATCACTATCTGACATGACATTGAAACTAGGATCAGTGGGGTCCCAAACTAGTGAATAAGATAGGTGAGTCGGAACCACATTGGAGTTAGAGACTGTCACCGTCGCAGTGCTGGAATCGTAAGGTGAAGAGATTGTGTCATATTCCCCTTTCGATCAATTTTGAAAAGTTGCCAGGTTTTGGACTGGTGAGATAAGCCATGGATCTGAAGCTTTGGTTAGACATCTATTAGGTACTTCTGAGCTGCTGGCTGCAATTGCTAATTTTGGGTCTTTACACCAATAACTAAAAATAGCTATGGATTATGGAATTTCCCTGCATGTCATGATATCTAACACACAGTAGAATGACTTAGCAAACTGTCTTATTGTTACCTTACCAGTTTAAATCCAATCACAGAGTAGACGAGGCCCTAATGAGATATTTCATGAGACTAATTTACTAAAATTTGTTTCCTACTTCAAATGTTGTATTTTAACGATAAAAGGTTAATATGTAGTATAGATTTAGAAACATTTGAAACTCAACATATAATTCCAATTAATGTTTATAAATTTGTGCAAGTGAAACATATAGCAACTTAAAATATATACTCTTATTTTGTAAATTATATAAGTTATAATTTATTTGATTATATCAAAATTTTATACTTTATTAGCATATAATTATCATAGTTTACAAATGATAAATTGAATACTTTAGATAAAGTGTTTATATAGCTTCTCAGTCTTGGAGTCTAGTGAAACTTAATGTTTTTATGGCAATAGACATGTTACTATAAAAATACATGTAATATTGGACTATTTCATGAGATACTTATGAACATATCATACATGTCTGCTTGCTTATATGAGTAAGAGTTGATAGAATCATTATTACCCTCATGCGTCATTAAACCAAGCAGCACTTTAGAAAGCATCCCAGTAATATATTTTCCTTTATATCTCTGGACTTCGCTGGGCAATGCTGTTAGTTGACTGCAAACATGTTGCAAAATGCAATACACGTGAACAGATTACATGGCTCTTAGGTTTGGACAATTCTTGTCTCAAATACTGTATTATCTATGGTATATATTTATGTCAAATTAGCAAAGAAAATATGAAATGGTAAATTCTTGTCTGGGGTGTTAGGCACAAGCCAAGAATCTAAATTTGATTAATTAATAGAAAGAGGTCAATAGAAGCTGCTGCTATTGCCTAGAACTTGACGTGTAGGGTGAGGTCTGTGTTAGGAGAGACAGGCTTTTTGTTCTGAATTACTTGATGAAAGTAGGTAACCTTTTATTCTATTATACCTGTTTCTTTTGCTTGGTTTCCCCACACACAAGGTTTGAACTATTTTTATGTCTTTGTAAATTTCTCAAAACCTAGCGATGCTACAGAGAAGGCAGACTGTTCAGCCCTGATTTATGAAGTAGTCCAGACAGCCATATTGTGACCTTGTTGCTGGGGGTGGGGATAGGAACTCAGCTGGGGAGAGAGTGGCCTCTAAGCATCCAGGAAGAATTTGCCTTGTCATTTCCTTCTGATTCAAGAGTGGGGATTTTTTCCTGTATCTGAAATGCAATGGGATCAATCTGACCCTGTTTGTTCTAGGTTGCCTCCCTACCTACTTAAAGTAGCCTGCTGACCCCAAAAGATGTCTGCCTGGGGAGCTTAGTTTGGAGGTAGAGCCCAGAGGAAAATTCTCAGACCATCATGTCTCTCTCCCTGAAATCTTCTCAGCTACAGGCCTCTACACTGTGGGAAATAGAAGAGATACAGTCCCCGCAGTGCACGTGCCAAATGACCTTGCTGCCGCATGTCCCCAACATGTCCATGAAGAACCTGGAAGTCATGTTTGACAGGAGGTGTTTGAAAGTGGTAATAAGGGAAACAGAGCCCATTTGAGTTGCTTGATAAACCAAATACACAGATATTTAAAGATTTCCTCAGATTCCAATTTTGAAAAATGTTTAAAAACAGAGATTTCCTCCTATGGCTTAAATTCCAGAAAACACATGATATCACTCAGCCATGATTAGATTCAGATACATTTCCTCTGATCATGTATAAGTAAGAAATGGCAGTGTGAAGTTAGTGGAATTGTGAAGAAAGTAATGAACCAAAATGACTAATTAGGGAAATACAACAAAGTTTTTCAGGATGGAAAATTAAATTAAAATGTTCACCTGATATGGGAAAAGGTCTTAGCATTCCCAGCATTTTAAAATAATGTTAAGATTATATTATATGAAAAAAAACAAAGCATTTCGCAAGAACTCGAAAAGCCAACCACGACAACACAGCTGATTTTATACATCCCCTTTAAAAATAAGCTGACCTGTTGTGAAGCTAACATAGTACTTCCTATGTTAATTCCCTAAATTAAGACTTATTAGCAGGCTATACAACTAATGAGGACTGATAGATATTGTTCTCGGATTGCTAATTCAATTATACTAACCAGTTTGAAGTTTCATAATATATATGATACGTATGTTTGCATCTGTGTGTGTGTCCAAATTTGTAGCTCACCGTTGCACATTAACTAGAGTATAAAACCTTACAACGACGTTCGACTCCAGGTAACGGTAGTAAAAATAAGGTTAACGTCACAAGAAACAGCCCTTAAGCTTTAACATGAAACATAAGTATAGTATGAGAAATGACATCCACATGTTAGAGAAAACCAGATGTTCAACAAAAGGAATAGTAGGCGGCAAGAACTGCCTCAGCTTCGGTGCCTGACGCACAAATGCTCAACACAAGAGAGAGAACATTTGCATGCTAAAGTATCTTTGATGACAGCTCCATGAAAACAGAATTTAAAGTGTTCGGTTTAGAAATAGTTTACATAAAATTTTAATCTCTCATCACCAATTCTTTAATGCTTAAAATCACGACTTCAACTATAATAATAGCTAATTTGCTAGGAAATCTTATGTTCCCTGGGCTTCAAGTTTATGCAAAGAAATTATGGAGATTCTGGCGCAAGATAAGTACAGTACATGAAGGGCCACTAATGAATGGCGAGTCCTTGAATCATCCTTGGCCACACAATGGAGACTAAATGGCATGCATTATGCATGAATTTTAGATTGCTTAGTGGTGTAAAATTTATTCTCCTTTAAAAGAGGAAATATATATATATATATTTGAAGAATTAGTTATCTTAGACTGGTGTCTGGAGGAAGGATTTTGCAACCTCTGTTTTAGACCATTAAGAATTGTGTATGTGTACATAGGTAAATGCTTGGAAGACAAAAACTGGCAGAAATGGTTGTCTATGAGATAAGAGTTTTCCCCAAAAGCGGGTCTTGAATTAAGAATGTGAGTGTATTCTGTAAGGGGAACACACCGCAAGATCATCAGTGAAGAAACTGAGTCAGAGTGGATAAACACGCAGAAACAAACCGTTTACCCCTGTGAGCAAATACAGCTCAGTCCACTAGGGACCCTTACAGCAACTATGTGAGATGTACCTTAGCATTGTCATAGCATCCATCCATCATCTATTTCAACCCCAGCATCATCAATGGCTGAGAGCTGCCCCACCCCAGATTCTTAACTTCTCAATACAGAAGTTAACATGCAGAAAAGAGAGACTGGGATACCAGAAGGAAAGGGGTGCCATTGTAGCCTCAAGGAGTTCTCAGAGATTCAGCAAGCTGTTTAATTAGGAAGCTTGGGATAACAGAAGCCAGGGAAGCTTAAATGATGTAAAGTTGGTTACCAGAATCTCTGCCCTTCAAAGGTCCTGGGCGATCCTCTCTGGGTACTGAACTTCACTGTATTTTCCTGCACCAGTTTCCCACCATGTAATACAGCCATCTTTTGCTGAATGGCTGCCCATTCCAAGGATCACCAATTCTCTGGCTTGCTGCCTACTTCCTGCTGTGTCCAAGGCCTCACCTTCTATACGTAAAATGAGTTGCTGTAATTTTATTAAAACAAAAGCACTTTCCCACTATACAGTTAAGATAATATTGTTTAACCCTGCTGTACTATAAGGCTGTACATAGTAAATGCTCTCAACAATACAGTGAGTCTGACAGCATTTGTATTGTTTCAGTTGGGTCCTCTTGGAAGACCTGCCTTTGCGATGTCTACCTCTTATTCAAAGCCTTGATCACTGTATTCGTGTTCCTGTCAAGGACTGAAACTCTTTAGAAAAAAAAAGGAAAAAAATTTTAGTTTATTATTCAAACTGAAATTCTTACACACACACACACACACACCACACCTACACACACACACACACACACACAACACACACACACCACACACACACCCGCATGCAGCAATGTCCATCTTCTTCCCTCAGTTTGGGTTTTTTTTTTAAAAAGGGCCAACTTTTGCTCAATACTATTAAAGCTGCCTGGACCACTTAAGCAATGAGGATCCCTGTTTAACCATCTCAAGTCTAACCTCATGTGAGTCCAGTGGTAGCAGTTTATTTCCTTTCACAATTATCAGAAAATAGATGAGAGACACTCAAGTTGAGCTGGAGAAAGACATATTTCAAATTGCAAGTATTCTGTCCCAAGCTGGATGAGCAGTTAACTCTCAGAAGCCTTTTAGGAAAGCAATGTAAGTTTACTGGCCTTAGAGCTTTCTCTACCATTGACGTTCCCTTCAGTCACTGTGGAGTTTGAGTAGTGCCTTAGCTGAGGCCAAAAATTGGAGAGAAGAAGAAACAAAAGGAAATGCATTTTTTCACTCCAATTCTCACTTCTATTCTACTATTCAGGCCAACAGGAACTGCTTAGGCAATCATCCTCTCCTGATGGAAATATATCTGTAAGAAAGTACTACACCCAGCTTTTCTTCTTAATAAGCTACCTCATAATTGGTTGTAATGATTTCCCAAGAGATTTTTGCAAATTAGCATTCAATTTAAAGGAACAAACTCTACTCATAGCTTGCTGAGCTATTAAGCCAGCCTGTGTGATGCAGCGACCCAACAGCGGCGTCTCAGGTGCTAAGGAAGTGTGGGTGCTATGGGGGGGCTTTCTTCAATCCTCAGACCTCTTCCAAGTTGCAGTCCGTGTTGCTTCTCTCCAGCGACTCGGCACTCTATGCACAGCCTGGGAGGTCTTGCTCTTCTCTCTTCTGTGTCAGGCCCACAGTTTATCCTAATGCTCAAACATGGATAATACTCCAGGACTGTCTAACATCATTGCAATGACTCATGACTAGCAAATTCTTAGTTTAAAGTATTACCAACTTCTAGGGGCTTTATATAAATTGCAGTTTATTTTAGGAAAGAGAAGAAACTGGCATATGGAAAATATTGAACAAAAACGTGGTAAAAATGTGGACCCTACCACAAGCTTTGTTTGCACATGTCTAATTTAGTGACTGCTCCTTTAATGTAAACACGGAGAAACACCTATTCATTAATTATTTATTAGGACCTGATAGGCTATAACGGTCTTAAGGGTTGAAAAATGTACCAGGTGGATTAAAAAAAAAAACAAAACAAAACGTAAGTAAACAGGAGAAACAACCCCGTTTCTCTTTCCCACCTCTCTCTCCCACCTTGCCCACCCAGAGTGACTGGACACAGCTGAAATGTGTGGGCTACTTAAGCTAAGTCGATGGCTCATGTAGAAAGATGGTGTTGTTAATGATGGTTCTCCTTTGTAGTGCACCGCAGTGCTCCCATGCGTGGTTCTATTCAGAGAGAAGACTCCTGCAGATGTTTTATGCATCTGCAACCGTTACAATTGCTTATTCAGACTAAATCTCTCTAACATTTCAGGTTCTGTTTCCCTCCCTCACCTTTTAGATTCACAGAGAGATTTTCCTTACGCTGATGTGAAATGGCGATCATTTTCTAGCTATTAAAACCCTTCAGATGAAATCATAGGCATTTCAAGCTGGAAGGTCTTGGAGAAATTGTGTTCTAACTTCTTTATTTTTGCAGATGACCCTTAGTTCAGAGAAGAAAGTTTAGTTTTCTGCTCTGCATGGGGAAAGGTTCCTATTTTTACTTAAAGAGTTCCCTCCTGATTATATGTGGGAGTCAATAAAAGTCTCAGAGAGAAAATGGTGACAGCAAACTCAATTCTAAACATTATGATGGTTTATTTTTCAGTGTCCTCCCTTTAGAGGAAAAGGATTTATTTACCTTTTAAAATCTTTTTTGTCTTTCAGAAAAACTAAGGGTGTTGGTTCAATATTCAATGTAAACAACCAACTTCTTTTCATTAAATCTAAAGTTTTTAGATTCTTAATCAAGTTATTTGTGTTCCTTTTTTCTCCACTAGATCTTCATACATATCTTATGAAAAAAATAATTCTGGGCCCATTTCAATGTTAAACAATATCACTTAAGAAAAAAATACTTTTTCCTAAGTGACTAAAATTGGGTAATCAATACAGGTCATCAAACTACCCAAATTGAAATTTGTCATGCTTATGTGTATTTTTTAAACCACCTATGATGAATTATTTAATTTATTTTTAATTTTCAACATTTCCAAGATGAGGCTGAATGTAGTATGTCTGTATAACAAAAATACATTAAACTCAAAATGGAAGATTTATACTATGTATTCAATATAGAGTTGTAAAATTACAAGTGATCTCCAACAGGAAGCTCAATAATCATTATTTGTCATGTGTATGCATATGTTACAGTTTCTTTTAGGACACTGTGGGTTGGATGCGGGGTCTTGGGTACAGCAAGCAGGTGCTCTACAATTGAGCTACAGCCCAGCCTTACTACAAATTACTATTTCAAAATAAATACTATAAAAACCTACGAATCCCCAATATTACCTTCCTTTTTATACACAAAGAACCAAAAGCTCAGACAAATGAGCACTCTTGCCCAGAGTCACAGTCCTACAGTTGCCACAGCTCATAGTTTTCTACGTTATTTCTTCTTTTTCTGGGAAAGCATAACTGAATATAAGCAAGAATTAAAATTTAAAGGTGCATGCCAATCCATACATACAGGTGAACATTTACACCAGTTCTGAGTGTGTGTGTGTGTGTAGGGTTGCTTAGGTTGGATGAGACTGTAAGAAGTCTCTGTTTACATTTCCTTGTACCACTAATTTAGAATACACGGCTAATACTACATAGTGACCTCACTCATACAAATAGCATTAACTTGTCTCTGTGTTTTCTGACTGAGCATCTTTCTTTATGCTTAAGTGTCCTTAATTTTATATTCTCATAAAATACTAATTGGCAACTCCTCTGACCTTATTAGACATCTGAAATTATTTGTAACTGAAATTGGACAAAGCCATCACAAAATATTTTTCATATATTTGGAGTTTTACCAAGTCTATTGGTTTTATTATTGGCTGCTTACTTTTTATGCGTGTTTGTGGTGTGTGTAGCAATTTTCTCTGAGATAAGACAATCTGTCTTGAAGGGAAGTTTGTTAAGGAATAGGATGTTAGAAAAGAAATTAAACAACAAGATGTTTTAAAGGAAAGTGAAACATTCCATTCTATACGGATGCTCATTAAACTCAGGAAGTGAACATCTCACCAGCCTCAGGATTTCCCCGAAACTGGACAGATGCTATACTAAAAAGAGTTTGTTTGTTTCTTTGTTTTGTGATGCAGCTTTTCCTAATAAAGTTTATTTATTCTCTTTATATCCTGGTGGTAACCCCATCCCTCCTCACCTCCTAGTCCCACCCTCCCTCCCTCTCCCCACATACCCCTCCCACATTCCTCAGGAAAGGGGAACACCCACCTCTTATCTTCCACCCAGTGTGTCCTCTTCCCCTGTGGCCTGGCAAGGCAGTCCGGTGGGGTGTGGGGGGGGGGGGAAAGTAAATGAAAAGCAGGCTTTCAGAGACAGCCCTCATCCCCTTACTAGTGGATCCACATGAAGCCTGAGCTGCCCATAGGCTACATCTTTTTAAGGGTCCTAGGTCCAGTCCGTGCAAGGTCTTTGGTTGATGCTTCAGTCTCAGCAGGCCCCTGTGCAGCCTCGTAGTTTGTTCTTTTGGTCTTCTTGTGGAGCTCCTGTCACCTCCAGGTCCTTTTTACCTTCCCTCAACTTTTCCACAGTATCTCTATGTATCACCCAATGTTTGGCTGAGTCTCAGCATCTGTTTCTAACAGCTGCTCAGGGGAGCCTCTCAGAGGACAATTCTGCTGCTACTTACTCCATATTTCTGCTTCCTGAAATAATAGCCATTTGAGTGGATTCCAGTTTTTCATTTCATAAGCAATATAGAGTGTGCACATTTCCAGTTTTAACAGAGCCTATGGAATAATTGTACTGATTTGCTTTCTTGCTTACTGTGCAGAGACAAATGGTGCTTGACACCCTGTTGACAGCTGATCATCATGGAACTTTGACATTCAATCTCTTTGATGCTGAAAACAATGGATCATTTTATTAGAATCTCTACTTTTCTGTCATTGAAGTAGGGTATGTTTTTATTCTTTTCGGTCAAATGTACATCCTTTGTCCATTTTTGTGCTAGCTTATCTATCTTTGCTGTATTAATTAATTAACCTTACGTTCCAATTGTAGCCCCTTCCTCCTTTCCTCCCAGTCCAACCCTCCCTTGCTCTTCCCCATATTTCCCTTCCCCTACCCCCCATTCAAACACAGCCCCCCCCCCCCATGCCAGCATGTCAAATTGTATCAGTACTGAGCACATCCTCTATCACGGTGGTCTGGCAAGGAAGCCCCTCCAGGTGGAAGCAATATAAAAGCATGAAAGAAAGTCCTTGTCAGAGACAGCCCCCACTCCCCTGACTAGGGGACCCACCTGAAGACTAAGAGGACCATTGGGTACATATATGTAAGGGGCCTAAGTCCAGTCCATACATGGCCCTTGGCTGGGGTTTCAGTCTCTGCACTCCTGCTGGGCCCAGGCTAGTTGGCTCTGTTGGTCTTTGTGTGGAGCTCCTGTTCCTTCCAGATCCTTCTAGCTTTCCTCCACTCTTCCACAAGGTTCTCTACTTTCCACAAGGTTCTCTGCTTTCCACCCAATGTTTGGCTGTAAGTCTCAACATCTGTTTTGATCCATTGCTGAGTGTGGTCTCTCAGAGAACAGGTGAGAAAGGGGAATACTACTCCATTGCTGGTGGGAATGCAAACTTGTACAAGCACTTTGGAAATCAATCTGGAGGTTCTCAGAAAATTGGGAGTAGTTCTACCTCAAGACCCAGCTACACCACTCTTTGGTATATACCTAAAAGATGCCCCATCATACAAGGACATTTGCTCAACTAGGTTTGTAGCAGCCTTATTCATAATTGTCAGAAGCTGGAAACAACCTAGATGTTCCTCAAACGAAGACCGGATAAAGAGATGTGGTACATTCAGACAGTGGAATACTATCAGCTGTTATGAAGAAGGACATCATGACATTTGCAGGCAAATGCACAGAACTAGAAGAGATCATCCTGTGAGGTAACCCAGACCCAGAAAGACACATATAATGGGAGCCTAGAAAGTCTTAGATTATAAAACAGATAATTATCCCACATTATACCGGACATTACTTATCTGTATATGTGTTGGAGGTATTAACTACCAAGGAAAGAATTTTTTCACTTTAATTTTAAATTCAATTTAGAAAAAAAATTGAATTGTCAGGCTATTTGTTTGGGTCATTAAGATCTTTCTTACCCTCAAAAATCATAAATAAACTCTTTTATTCACTATTAATAATTTGAAACATTTCTTTGTGTGTTTAGTTCAGTCAAAACCATATCTCATTTAAAGATTTTAAAGCAAGATTCCAATTCCGCACTTCATTTCTCGAGTTTGTCTTCTCCAATGTTTTGAAATGCTTTCCAATTGTCTACACTGAACCATCGTGCATCCCGGAACCAAGCCCAGGTTTTCCACCTTTGCACAGTGTGATGTGCAGAGCTTGACTCAGGGTTGCATGATGTGTCCTCTTTGTCTACCACCTGCTCTTCTCTATGCTCAACATTAGCTTTACACTCTGCTTCTGAGGTCTAGATAAATAGGTCACTTGATTCCAATCCTTCTTTTCCATTTCCAGATTCCTGGTTATTGTCTCTCAATTAGTTTCTTAATTCTTAATTGGTTGGTTTGCCAGGCTAGCAGCATTGGTTTGAGCCACCAACTCTGACTGTCCCAGTTATCCTTAAGCATTTAAATCTATAGGAATTAACTTTATGGAGTCTTTCAAGATATGTTGTAAAAATATTGATTATAGTTCCATTTAGTTGTCTGGCTAACTTAAGTTGTAATATTCACAACATCGGGCCAGATCTGGAGGCAAAAGTTTCTGATGCAAGCTGAGATGGGAGGACCACAAGTTCAAGACCAACCTGAGAAAGTCAGCTGCACATCTATCTCAAAATAGAAACACAAGAAAAGGGGGTGGGGGTATTTATGTCAGCAGCAGAGAGTTGTTTAGCATACACGAAGTCTTAGGTTAAATGCCCAATGTCTCAACGTTGAATATTCACATTCATAAATAGAAAGTATATTTCTGGTTATAGTTTTCCTTTTGTTTCTCAGTGAAGCTTTATAGCCCACTCTGCTACTTAGTCACTTATTTATGACTTACAAAAGCGTCACAACTTTTGCAGATAGAATCTTCTAAAATGTGTGCCTGCTGTGTCTTGGTCTGTGCAGTAGAACACTGACAACTGTGGACTTTATTCCATCTGTGTGTGTGTGTGTGTGTGTGTGTGTGTGTGTGTGTGTGTGTGATGTGCTCCCTTTTTATTGTATTCAATTCAATACTTAATACTTTTTATTTTAAAAATATATGATTCAGTATTGTTTTAGGTATTTCCACCTAAATAGACTAAATAGAATTTTCTTTCCACTTAACAAATTTTCTTCAATAAAGATTTATTACTCTGTAGCCAGAAAGAAAAAAATATCAGTAAGTCTTATATTAAGCACTATTCATTAGTGGTCTTTCATTTTTCTTAAGCATCCAGCTAAAAATATTTGTTGGAGAAGATAAATATTTAACTTAAAACTAATTCACTTTTTTCTACCTTACCAAATAACCATCATCATGCTTATTTATTTGCCAATTACTCTTTTGGAAAGCATCTCGTTTTAGCATTTGCTTTGAAGACCTACTTCAAGATGCTTTAGACGGTTTCTGCTTGCTGCACTTGCTTTGTTTGAACATGCTTGGCTACAGCTGCATCAGGGTTCTGGAGCTGGCCAGCATGCTCTTCTTTCCTGAGATTTAGCTAGTCAAGCTGAGTTTTCTTGACACTTATCAGCAGCACTGGAGACCTGCTCCATGGGCTGGAAGCTCAGTACATGTATTTGCCTTTGTCCCACTTCCCTAATTGCTCCCTCGTGTTTCCCTTGGACCATTCAGTTCGGTGATTTACTTCAGTGAATTGTTTATGGAGAGTTATCAGTTACTTCCCCCAAATCTCCACATTCATCCTGGTTTATTTTCTTGTCATTGTCTATGAGGATGTGTGCGTGTGTGTCTGTCTATCTGTATATGATACACAGAAGTGTATGTATACATGTAGATTTAACTTACACATATACATGCATTACTGTGTCTATCAAATGGACCCTCAGGACGTCTCAGAGAGCATCTGGAATCACTTTCCTGTAACATTGTTATCAAATACACTGTGAAACATATTTTTAAATAGAGAACCAGGAGTTTATCTTTAATTAAAGAGAATATCCTTAAAAAAGTATAACACTCTAACAATATCTGGGACTATTTCAGGTCAGTCTACGCTATTGCTGACATCCTCCTCTCTCATTAGTAGGAGATGCTATTGGTGCGATTTTAGGTCCTTTGATGGTTGTTTGGGGATGAGATCCACGGGTACATTTTACCTACAGCGAGTACTTTATCTGTTCTATGATTTTTGTCACTGATTAGGGGAAAAGGAAATGAAATGTGACCAGATGATTAAATTGAATATATTCTTCTTGATTCTCTTTTTATATCTTGCCGGCATCGTCTCTGCTTCATAAATCAGGACAAGGGCGGGATATTTGCTGTCCCTGAAGCAGTTTGGTTTATAATGCTTAGTCTCAACAAAGTTTATTTACTGTAGGTGGCTATGACTGGGATTTTGAAAGCCGCCTTCAGATAGGTGCAGTATTTTAACTGGGAGAAGTGATATTTTTTTCTAAGTATTGGCCTAGAAAAATCAAGATCTGCCTGATGTGTGCAATAACCAGAACTCGTAGTGAAGTAACAGGAAATGTGCTTTGCACAAAAAGCAGCTATTTAACATTTTCCCTTTGCTGATTCTGGTAAATTATCAGTAATATTCATGGTCTAATAGACATTTTCATGAGGGGTTGTGCCTTAAAATTTAAAAGCCATTTTGCATAACTTTCTCCTACTTCATAATTCATTAGCTGTCTTATTACCCTAACAGTTATCCAGGGAGTTATATTTCTGTAGTTTTTT
Source organism: Acomys russatus (assembly GCF_903995435.1). Taxonomy (NCBI): domain Eukaryota; kingdom Metazoa; phylum Chordata; class Mammalia; order Rodentia; family Muridae; genus Acomys; species Acomys russatus. The sequence continues at coordinate 36,212,362 of NC_067167.1, forward strand.
TTAAAATCATAAACACTGCAAAATGGAAAATTTTTCACTGATTAAAATACTCCACACTTGAATTTCTTTTTTCTCAATCTCTCTGAATGTGAAGAGATTAATAACAGAAAAAAAATACTAAGTTAAACCCTCTATTTTTACTTTCTTTTAGTTCCTTGCTTTATAATTGGCATTTGTGAAACTGCTATTTGAAGTTGTCTCCTCTAGAAGTAACTGCACGAACAAGGACCAACGGTAATGTTGTCATTGAGGAATGGAAGTTTTGCAGGATTCCAACCCTAGGAAAAGAACTACAGGCAACTAATGACTCCTGGGAGAAGGAGACGTCCTCCCCCAGAGATGAGAGCCTGGTCAGTTTGGAAAACATATACACACAAACAACAAAACCAGACCCCAGCCCCAGCTTCTAGTTATACACACACATTTCTACACTGACACATATGTAGCAAATACAATCAAAGAAAAGTAGGCTACCAACTTATGTGGTGGGGGCATGGGAGGGACTCGTGGGAGGGCAGCTGGCTGGACCTGGAGAAAGGAAAACGGAGAACTAACTTAATTTGATTTCAACTAGAACATTTATAAAAATTCTACTGTCATGTATTACTAGACTTGCACTAACTTGGATTGAGTTGACACCTCTGCTGTGGGGTTGTGATGTACCTGTCACCTAGATAGGTGCCCATGGCCTTAAAGCCTACAAGCTGATTTTGTTGAACAAGACTAGGGCAAGGACAGATTACACGTCCACGTTTTCATTGCATGTGTCTGTCAGTGCCCGAGACTCTGAGACTGCTGCTTCTCAGAGCTGCTCACCGCCGTGGCTGTTACTTAAGGTGTCTCTACTCTGAGCTGGGACAGCAATGCAAGATTGGTATTTAAGAAAGTTCCTGATCCTTTCTAATGATAACAAAATGAAAATAACAACAACAACAACAACAAAAATTCAAGATTTTAAAGGCCAACATGACTTTGTAAGTACCTAAACTGGATCCCAGGTTTGCCATCCTAGTCTCTAGAGCAGCTAGAAGCTTCTACTCAACAACAGTGGTTCTCACCCTTCCTAACGCTGCGACCCTTTAATGCAGCTCCTCATGTTGTGGTGAGCCCCCAACCACAAAATTATTTCTTTACTACTTCAGAAATGTAGTTTTGCTTATATTTCTAATGGTCTTAGGTGACCTCTGTGCAAGGTTCATTTTACCTCCAAAGCAGTTGGGACTCGTAAGTCGTGACCCGTAGGTTGGGAACCACTGTTCTATAGTCATTTTCCACTTTGCCCGAGAGAGAAGACTTGAAGTGGATGTGTTAGGATAAAAGCCCACTGTCTTCCATCTTCCTGGGTTCCTGAATAAGTGGTTTTCCTTGCAGTTGCCCTTGGTTCACTAACCCCTTTCCCAGCAGTAACTATCCAGGTTACGGTTGAATAAAAATAAATTTGCCTCAGTGGCGTTTACCGTGTTTTGATCATTGATGCAAACCATCAAAGGAGTAAGCAGTCCTTAGGTTAACCTAGCTTAATAAAACACGACAAATTTGGCTTACAGCAGGGTCCATGCCGCTTAGAATTTCCTAGTGACGTTTGTATTCATATGACTGACACAGAGATTTAAAAAGGGCTGTGGCTTTGCATCACTTCCTGCTGAAATAATAAAGGGCAGCGTCATTTCCTGCTATCTTGTAGTCGATATTCAAACTGGCTAGAATGCACAGCTTCAGTCCTCCTCGCCAGAGACACACTTGGGGCCTGATGAGGTTCTGATGGGCATTGCTTCCAATTCTTCTCAACTTGCTCCCTCCTGCTGGTGCTCAGCAGACTCTTTTCAGTCTCTTTGTTGTCTGTTTTTCTTTCCAGCCTTCTCTTGCCCTGTAGAGCTGCAGGCAAGGATAAGAGGAGCAAAGTTAGAAATTTGCTCCCGGCATGGTTATCCTGAAAGTGGCCAAACTTGTGGTGGGAGTAGAGTAAGATTTGAATGTTGGCGTGGGTCGTGTTTTGTCTTAGTCAGCGTTTCTATTGCTGAGCTGAAACACCATAACCAAAAGCAACGTGAACAAGAAAGGGTTTGTTTTATCTTACACACTGCAGCCCATCATCCAAGGACTTCCGGGCAGGAACTCAAGGCAGGAGCTGATGCAGAAGCCATGGAGAAACGCTGCTTACTGCCTTTCTTCTTATGGCTAGCTCAGTCTGCTTTCTTATAGATCAGCTGCCTAAGGTTGACTCTGCCCACCATGGGCTGGACCCTCCCACAGCAACCAAGGGCCAAGAAGGTGCCCTACAAGATTTGCCAACAGGCCAATCATATGGAAGCACTGTCTCAATTAAGATTTCTTTGTCCCAGACAATCCAGCTTGTGTCAAATTGACATAAAAATTAGCCAGCACATATAGTAAGCAAAACAAATTTATCAGGGCTTTTGTAGTTGTCAATTTGTGGAGATGTTTGCTTTGGTTGGAATTTTTTTTTTTCAGTCCTGGGAATTAAACTCAGTATCTTAGGTAGGCTGGCTGGGCAAGAGGTGTATAGCTGAGCCACACCCACTGCCCTTTATTTATTTTTTTACATCTTGTTCTTTGCATTTCTAAGGTCAAGAATATTCTCCCCTTAGGAATTCCATACTTTCTCCAGGAGCAGTGGTTTGTGCCTTTAATCCCGGCACTCTGGAGGCAGAAGCAAGAAAAGCACCTTCAGTCCTAGGCAGGCCTAGTCCTCACAGCAAGAGTTAGACCAGGCAGGGCTATACAGTGAAGGTTTGTCTTGAAGAAGAAAATCTGTAATTTTTTTCCCGTGAGATTATTAATCAAAGCCCGTTTTTTGTTTGTTTGTTTGTTTGTTTTGGTTTTTTGGGTTTTGGTCCACTATGGGGTAAAACTGTAATTCCATCCCTTGCAGAGCATGGATAACCAACTGCTCCAGCAGTGTTTATAGATCATCTTCATTGACCTGCTATATGGTCCTCTGTTGCATGTTATGCTACCTAGAAATAATGGAGTTGCTATTCTTTGTATTGCTGTATCTGTCTGTCCATGATTCATAACACATACTGAGTTAATTATTGTATTTGAATAAAACTTGATGATTGATAAGTAAATATTCATACTTTTTCTTCTCAGAACATTTCAATTATCATAAATTGATTTTATATGTTTACCGCAAAAGGATACAAAATGAAATTTAGATTTAAATTGTATAAAACTTTAGTAGATAAGTTTGAAGATAGTTAAACTCTTTTTCTTTTTTGAGGGGTTGGGTTTTCAAGACAAGGTTTCTCTGTGTAGCATTGGCTGCTCTGGATTCACTTTGTAGACCAGGCTGTCCTGGACCTCACAGAGATCCACCTGCCTTTGCCTCCCGAGCGCTGAGATTACAGGCGTGCGCCTTCCACGGCTGGCTGAAGTCTTTATTTTAAATGAGCCATTTGACCAACATCAGTTAGTTATTATCTAGAACTAATAGAGTTTTCTCCTTTGCACGTGTGTGTGCGTGTGTGTGTGTGTGTGTGTGTGTGTGTGTGTCCGCATGCGTGGGCATTATCATCAGCCATGAGTGGTCACATGGAGGCCAGTAGATATGTCAGATATTTTTGTTATTTCATTCTCCACCAGGGTGTCTCACTGTACCCAGACTAGCCATTAAGCCCCTGAAATTCACCTGCCTTTGTCTCCAACCACTGAGGTAACAGACACAGAGCTCCATGCTCCATGACTAAATATAATCACTATCAAAGGGATATCCTGGGTGAAATGTGCTCCTATCTAATAATGTTTTTAAAGTTTATGTTCTTCTCTTCACTCTTTCAGCCGTTGCAACACTCCAAAGTATAATTTAACAATTACATTATGGGCTATGCTCACCATTCTCCATGTGAATGCCTGAATTCTCAGCGTCATGTAATGACAGTTGGGTAAGACTCGGTCTTTCTACCTACAACATTTAAATAAATCTGGATTGCATTTGCCTGGATCCCATATTTACTGCCATCTTTGTGTTGGCTTCATCTGTACTATTTCCCAGTGACAGCTCAAAACAAAAATACTTCTCAGGAATTTACGAGCTCTTATATAGGCTAAAACTCTTTGTTCCTATATTCTTAGGCTCTCCAGGATCGATTTGGTTGGAAAAAAATGTTCGTAGTGATCAAATGCCACGTGGATGGTGTTGAATGAATGTCCCCATGTCACGACTGTGACCAATCAAACGGACTAAAATAGCAAACTGAAAGTAAAATGTTGAGTCAATCAAAGGATTTGGGTCCATTCCCCACATAATTGACTGTTTGTTGTGGTGTCTTATAAACAGTCTTCACTTGCTCCATTGTGCTGATGGGGTTGACATGAGCGAAACTTAATTTAAAATTTAAGAAAGGCTGAATGTTTTCTGACAGCTATTGGAAGTGTGTCAGCTCTCCTTCCATGCCTGCTGTTGTGTCAGGGCCTCTGTGGTTTTGACTCACTGACAATTGGAAGAAATTCGAGAAGAAATTCTTCAGGCTGCCATTTCTTCTCCGTTACAGCTAATCTGCTGGCAATTTCATTTGGCTTAAAAGTAGGTGAGGCTCAAAATGTGTATCATTGATTCCCAGACTGCCTAACACCACTGCTTTACTATGTTATTGGAAAATTATGTAGGTTACATTGGAGTAAGAAGTATGCCTCTTGAAGAGAAATGTTTCCTAATTCCTTTTTAAATAATATGAAAACATGAGAGGGTTCCCAGAGAATTTAATTTAAAATAAAATCTGACTCAAAATTTCCGAAGTTAATTTTTTTTTTTTTTTTTTTTTTTTTTTTTTTTTTTTTTTTTTTTTGCCAATGAAGAACATCTATTCTGCAGTTTGCATTATTTCCAGTTTGATCTTTAAAATGTAGGATCGTTAAGTGGATATAACACATTGACCCAAATGATGTCTTAAGAACAGAGCCTTTAATTTTTTTGTTAAGGGTTTTAATTTTGTGTTGTTGTTGTTGTTGTTGTTAGGTTTTGTTTTGTTTTGTGTTTGATACCTAAAACCTAGCAATCTCTTGGCAACCCTGGGTCGACTCACAGGCTCATGAGAAGTATACTGAGAAGCACTCTTGGAAGGTGCCTTTATGGAAGAACACTGTTCAGTGAGTTCTTGGAGAACAACTGAATGCATGGCTAACTCTTAGTCCCTGCCTAGCTTGCCGAGACCAGCATCTTCCACTTGACACCAAGACACTCACAAAGCACAATTAAAAGATAAGATTATAGGAGTTGACGTGGTGGTACACGCTTTTAGTCCCAGCACTCAGGAGGCAGAGGCAGATGGATCCCTGTGAATTTGAGGCCAGCCTGGTCTACAAGTGAGCACAGGACAGCCAGGGCTACACAGAGAAACCCTGTCCTCAAAAAACCAAAAAAAAAAAAAAAAAAAAAGATAAGATTATGTTACCTTTATATTGATGGATTCTTTGTTTTGTACGTAGCTACAAACCTTTTTATTAAAGCTTTATTTATTTTTATTTTATGTGTAGGATCATTTTGCCTGCATATGTCTGCATGCCACATGTATACAGTGCCTGTGGATGCCAGAAGAGGGCACCAGATCCCCTGGAACAGGTGTTTGTTAGCCACTGTGAGTCCTGGGAACTGAGCCTGGTCCTCTGGAGGAACAGCCAGAGTTCTTAGCTGCTAAGCCATCTCTCCATACTTTTTAAAACTAAAAAGAGTTCTTATATCTAAGTTTATTATTTAATATTGTGAAAATATACACTGATTGTTACTTGTTCAGGGTCACACATCTAGAGGAAATCTAGGATTAAAATCTAAATCTCAGTGTGGGGGGGCCATATTTTTCTATCAGCATTATTACCACGGTCAAGGCACATAAGGTCCCTTTCCAAAGTGATTCCTTTCCTTTGCAACTGTCTGATAAGAAACCAGGAGCAGGAATGTTCATTATTGATCCTAAATCATCCTCATGAGTTTGGTTCTAAAAGAATAACCTTAGGCTGGTGCTGTTGATGTATTTCTTGTTAACCAGAGCCAGCCTTACAAGCAGGAGGATCTTGAGTTTGATGGGTGCACAAGAAAATTCTGTTTTAAAAGCAACCAAATGAAAAAAAAAAAAGATGTTAGCTCTAGGCTGGGCCTGCTGGCACATGACTTTAATCCTGGCCCAGGAAGCAGATCTCTGTGAGTTCAAGGCTAGCTTGGTCTACATAGAAAGTTACAGGCTAGCCAGGGATATATATGAGACCTCTGTTCAAAACAAATTAAAACTATCCCTCATTGTGTTATTGTTGACAAGTCCTTGAGATCACCTATACTTTCACTGGAAATTTAAAGCAGATGAGGCCCCAGATGGTCTGCGACTTACAATGCTTCAATTAAGGCTTTTTGGCTTTTTATGATGATGAGAGCATCACACAGTTTCAGTGGAGACAACGCTTCCAGTTTAAAGTTTAATCTTTTGCCAGGTTAGTGGCATGCAATAAGACATGCTCTCAAGATGCCACGCAGCCACAGTGAACCACAAATTCTACTCAACCATGAGATCACACACAGAAGCCACCAACACTCCACAGTGTGCTGTCACCAAGCTGTGGTATTTGATAGATTGTTTATTAAAGACATTTTGATTCAGGATATTTTAAACTTTATCATGACATAACTTTATCATAAAGTATCTGCATTTATGAACAAGTCACCCTCTTCGATTCTGATATAGATATAATATATATATATATATATATATATATATATATATATTTTTTTTTTTTTTTTTTTTATCTGAACACTGGATTTCCTGCCTGCTCAAATCATTTCTTCACGTCTGCTGAAATTGAGGCTACACAGGATTCTAAATTTCAGTAACAACGGAACTGAAAAGGCTAACACTGACAAGTAGCTGAATGGTGCAGCTATAAGTGGTCATGATGTAAGCTACGCATATCCAATTCCTGGCACCAT
>NC_067167.1:36219794-36282294 GCF_903995435.1 Acomys russatus
AAGTTTGGCTACAGGTGAAAGTGGGATGGGATTTATAAAACAGTTTGAATTTGGAGAAGATACCAATTGAACTGAAGCATAGTAACCTTGTGAAATTAACTGAAATTGATTTTATGTTGATCACAGAGTACTTTCCACTAACCTGTCCAATGATGAAGTCAGAGACAGTTATTGGAAATATGCTGAAGGGTTTCTCATCAAAATTCATGTTCTGTTGTGTTGTTGTTGTTGTTTTCTTCTTCTTCTTCTTCTTCTTCTTCTTCTTCTTCTTCTTCTTCTTTCTTCTTCTTCTTCTTCTTCTTCTTTTCTTCTTCTTCTTCTTCTTCTTCTTCTTTTCTTCTTCTTCTTCTTCTTCTTCCTCCTCCTCCTCCTCCTCCTCTCCTCCTCCTCCTCCTCTCCTCCTCTCCTCTCTCTCTCTTCTTCTTCTTGATTCTTCTCTCTTCTCTTCTTCATGATTTATTTACCTTTAACTTTCAGGTGTATCGGTGTTTTCCACATGTCTGTGGATCGCATGTGTATCTCGTACCCACAGAGGCCAGAAGGGGGCATTAGATTCCTTAGACTGGAACTACAGATAGTTGTGAGCTGCCATATGGGTGGTGGGAATTAAGCCAGGATCCTCTGATGCCCTTAATGGCTGCCCTATGTCTCCAGGCCCTCACCCATTTATTTATTTTAGTTGTCTTGTGCACATGTTTGTATGTGTACTGTACATATATGCACACATTAGAAGAGGACATAAAGTGTCCTATCTTACCACTTTCCATCTTTTCCACTGAGGAATGATCTTTCCCTCATCCTGATCTCTCTTTTTCTTGACTAGACTGGAAGCCAGCTATCCCAGTGGTCCTCCTGCGCCTTGCCTCTAGGAGATGCTGTTACAGTCGTGTAGATGTGATGAGCCACTTGTTATGTGGGTGCTAGGATTCAAATTCTGGTCCTCAAGCTTCAACCCTCACAATTCTTATTTTGATATGAGTAGTTCAACTGCTCAGAAAAATAAAACATGAAAACTTAAAAGTCTACAGAAAATGGGGAAACAACGGTTTGTGTTTTGTCTTAATGTTTTTGAATCTCTACAACATGTTAGGGGATCTTTTTTGCCTTTGTCAACACATGTTAGCCAGGTGCTGGAAGTGAAGTGAAAAAATGGATGCATGGTGGCTGCTTCACAGGATCTGGCTTTTTAAGTAGCATCTCTGGAGGAAGGGAGGTCAGATTGTCAACTTGTAACAACCAGAATAATAAGAAGAATGGTCTTTAGGAGCTTTGAACCCTTAAAGGGCTGTTTTCTGGTTCAAAGTATCTCTGGCGTCTACGCAGTCTGTCACTCACTACCCTGGGGTGTCTAGAGTACTTATCTGATGTTTGTACTGACATTAGCTCACGGGTTACCAACTACAAAGCACACAGACTCCTAGAAAGAGCTAGAAATGATGGAAGTGAGCCTGCAGGGCCTCCTCTGAATATAGGTAGTGCAGCCCTCGAACAAGGAGATGTGTCTACTCAGCTCTCAGCCTGGGAGCAAATGCCCAGCATTGTTAGCAGTCCCATTTTTACATTTTCAAACTATACAAAACCAAGGACACTTCAGCAGCTTTTGAAATATTTTGTTGTCATTTTCAAAGGTTTTGTTGTGTGTGTGTGTGGGGGGGGACAAATGAGAAATACAGAATTTTTTTTTTTTATCTCAAACTGCCTTTTGTGAGTCATAATTGATACAATCAAGCCCAGAAAGGGACATTGAGCAGTTAACCTTGGTACTGTGTTAAGTCATTCACCAACACTGCAAGTCCTAGCACATCTCCTGAGTTACTAGAAGCCACAGCAAAACCTTGGACATGACGTAAGTAGAAGGTGCAGCATGCAAAAGAGAGTCGCAGTATCAGTGCCATGGGCTGTTCTTGCTCATTAGAAACCATCTGTGAAAGAGGTAACAAGTGACAGTCAGTTGGAGGGGCTTTGTGCTTCTCAGTGAAGATTTTGCTGCAGATTCTCCCATAACAGCCCTGAGACACTTCCCTGTCTTCAAGAACAAGACATCATGACAGGTGAATTAATAAAACCTCCTTAGAAAGAGCATCCAAGAGATGGGAACTAAAGTCCTCATGACATCCACCCTTGCTTATGGGAGGAGAATGCGTCTCAGTAATGATGTTGTGTTGGTGTGTATGTGTGTGTGTGTGTGTGTGTGTGTGTGTGGGTGTGTGTGTGTGTCTGCTTTCAATAAATGAGAGATTTGTCCTGAGTATTAGCACATGACTCTGACAATCTCTACCACCAGGCCCATGAACAAGCTAAAAGCAGAGCATCACGTGCTATGGCAGTGAGCTGTGCTGGTCCATAACTCACTTGTGTACATCTTCTGCAAAGTATTTCTAGGCTGTATCTCTGTCTCCCTGCAGATTCCCTCGATGATGTCTACGGACTGTTGCTACCACTGCCTGCCTTGTCTTTCTCTCTTTTCACCTCCTCTGATTCATAGCAACCAAAGCAATCAATGTCTGACACTGCTTCTCTCCTGCCTCATCTCCAACACTGGTCCTCTAGGTGTGATCTTCCATCAGTTCCTAAGCCGCCCCCAGGTTCTTGGTACCTCCTCTGCAGGGAACCTTTCCTCTTACTTGTTAGTTCTTTAGACTGGAGCTCTCCACCCTAAATTCTCCACTTTACACACCAGTTCTGCTTTGCTTATGCTTGCTGCTATAATAGTACACTTAGTTTTGTCAGTTTTCTTTTGTTGCTGTTGCTATTGTTGTGCTTTTGTTGTTGTTGTTTTTGGAGGTTGTTTTTTTGCCTGTCATACCAGTAGGGTGTCTTGAAGTCATCATTTTGGCTATTTGCTCCTTTTTTTCTTGTCTAGTGCTTGTCATGCATAGCCGACCACCAACAAAATATTTATTCTGTGATTTAAGAACTCACAGGGTCTGGGAGATGGGATGCGGAGCAACAGTGAGGTAAATGCCATGCTGGTGCAGTGGTTTGCCTATCATCCCAGCACTTGGGCGTAGGGACTGGCTAGGTAGGTGGGTAGAATCAGCAATCAGCAAGCACTGGGCTCAAATGAGAGGCTTGCTTCAATGGACAAGGCAGAGAGTGATCCAGGAATGCACCCGGCGCTGACATCTGGCCTCCACACTCATATATGTTCTCACTCACCTCCTTACACATATACCCCATACATTTGAGCATTCATTATGCATGTGCATCACATACATATACACATATAAAAAGTAAAAGAAGAAATTACAAGGCCCGATGAGGAGCATTAATTTTGTCTTGTCAATATTATAGAAAGAGAAGAAACGTTGTATTTTGTATAATACAAAAGTTATTGTATTAAACTTCTAGAGCTGTTGTCAAAAAAGGAAAGAAAGAAAGAAAGAAACCCCTAGCAAAACAGACTAGCTTAAAGTAACAGGAATGTATTGGTTTCATTGTTCTAGAGAGTGAAATTCTAAAACCAAGATATCTGGGAGTAGAATACTTTGTGTGAGGCCTCACATCTTCCTCTTTATTTCTTGTGGAGGCTGCCAGTCCTTGTGTCCCTGGATTTCTGGGAACACAGCCTGCCTTATCACATGACATTTCACATGCGTATCTATTTCGGCGTCCAACATGTCTTCCTCCTTGTAAACAAGCACCAGGCATTGAATTAGGGCCACTCGAATGCATCTTAACTCAATTACAACTACAGTCTCTTTTCAAATAAGATCATGTTCACTGGTCCCAGAGAGTTGGGACTTTGAGTATAACTATTAACCCATGAGAGCCCACTACCTCTTGAAAATACGACATTAGAGTGGCGTCCTGAAAGAGTAACCAAGGCTGCAGTTGGGAGGAGTGCCAGGCAGCCATACAGCTAGAGAATAAGCAGCACATAAGAAAGATGTTCTTCATGTTGGTTAGCAAGCAGCTGACTGGAGAAGAAACTGGATCCGACATGGAGGAGTGTTGATTTTATCCCATTGCTTGAGTCTGTTTAGGCTGCGATAAGGGGGGAAACAGACTAAGGGAGATAAACAGATAACTTATTTCTTATAGATCAGGAGTTTCAAATCCTGTGATTGCACCTGGTAGGGTGTCTGGTGAGAGAGCTCCCGGTGTGGAAGCAGCCATGTTCTCTTGGTGTCTTCACATGGCCATCCCTCCATGTTAGCAGGATCCCAGCAATGGGCACAGGGCCCCAGCCATATAAAGTCACTTAGCATTTACCAACGTCGCATAGGTTGTTTCAGTCTCACCACACTTGGAAGCCTCGGACTGTCGGTAGAGCAGATGACTGTATCTGTGGGTGATGCCTCGAGCCCTCAAGCCCATTCTTTAGGGTTCTCTGACTAGGTGGCTTCATGTATTGTAGCACCTGTAGGGCTTTGGTGGCATCAAACAACGAGCTTTCTGTGAAGAAAGCAAGTAGGCTTCAAAATACAAAGATTCAGTGCATCATAGTGAGTGTGGTTCAGTGTTACACTTGTATTTCAGGAGGCAAAGTTTGGGGAGGGGAGTGAAATCATGAATAAGATTTGATGTCAACGTCTAAAACTTCAAATTTAAATTAGCTGCATTTTGCTGCTTATAGTGTTCCCCAGGGAAGAGCTTTCCATTTGGTTACCCGATACCAATAGGTCAGCCCTGAAAACATACATACAGGTAACATTGGACAGACTGAGCAGGCTATATTAGGAATATATATGTATATTCGTGTGTGTGTGTGTGTGTGTGTGTGTGTGTGTGTGTGTGTGTGTGTGTGTAAATGTAACAACAACTAATGAAAAAAAAAGGCCATGAATTTGAAAGAGAGATAGGAGGGATACATGGGTTGATTTGAGGTGAAAATTAAAAAAAGAAGGCAAAATAATCTCAAAAATAAAAGAAGTAATAAAAACTGAAGGTATCACAGTCATATTTTCGCACATTCACAGCTCATGCCCTCAACTTGGTGTTTAATGTTTTCCCTCCATTTCTTCAGTCAGTTCATTACCTGTCTCTCCACAGTGACTATTTCAAACCACTGTTCTTCTTCAATCTTTTTTGGATGTTGGGGTACACTTTCTCTACATACGAGCGGCATTTCCCCATGCTTTAAAAGCTTTCTATGTCCATGTGTTTTAGATGTTTCTTTTTTATATAGTGGTATTTATTAGCTGTATCATTTAGTCAACTACAACTGTTCAATGACACATCTGGGTTTGGTATCTACCACCTTATACACTCCCCTCTTCCCACCGTGCTGCCACCTGCCCTTTCCTGCTTGCTCTCTTTACAGCTAAATAGTTTTTTTTTAAAAAAATCATTACTATCAGGTAGCTGTGAGTTTGTATTTATATTATTTAGTGTGTACTTACAAAAGCAAAGATGTTTAAAAATTTAAATGTACTTGACTTTACACTTTTCTGAAATAATTGTTTTTTTATAAAACTTGGACAATTTAAACCCTACTCTCTTGTCATATTTTCATGTTTGTCTTAATTATCTTAATTAGTTAAACATTGAAAGAAAATATTAACAATGTTTAAAGCAGTTGGTGTTCACTTCTATTACCTATAATTTAATTTATTATGGTGCTGCACATAATTTCTTGCAGTTTAAGATTTGTCTGGATTAACTTTCTTCCTGAAGTGCTTGATTTAGGATTTCTTGTGGGTACATTGCATCTTCATTTTTTATTACTCAAAAATGATTTTTATTTCGTCTCATGCTCTAGGCACAGGAATCTAGTCCACGAGTTGTGTTGTTTCAGCACTCTCATAGTATTCCACTGTTTTCTGACTTCCATTATCCCTGTGGAAAATGTAACTTCAGTTCACAATCATCTTTTGATGGTGATGGAGAGGTGACAGAAGAAGATGAAATTGCCTGAGTAGGAATAATGGGGAGGGACCCAGATGGAGGCGTTGGGATGGGGAAAAGAATGACATATGTGAATTACATAAAGATTAAATGAAAAGCAAAGCAAACATCAAGTGACTTTGTATCTTTAACAATCTAAACGTTTACTTGTTGTTAGATATGGATTTTCATTTGTTTACTCTCCATTAACTTCTTGATTCTGTGGACTATTACTGTCCAACATTTGAGGGAAATAACAGCTTAGTCTCTTCAATAATTGTGGTTTATTAGGTTATCAATCCATTTTTTCTAGAATTCTCGATATACTACAATAAAATCTTCAGTATTTTAACCATAAGCCTCTTTTTCAGAATCTCGTTGTCTCTTTTGTTTCACTCTGACCTGCCTTTCAGTTCACCAAACCTCTCTCTACCCATATCTGATGAGCTGGCCTCAGTCCCCCATGATATTTTAGAAGATTGTGTCCTTGGGATAGACTTCAAAGAATATCCACAAATAATCTTTAGAGCCAAATATATATATTTATAAATAAAGGAATGATAACTTTTCTTGAGCATCTGTTCATTTTCATGGGATTTTTTTTTTTTTTTTTTTGCTTCTCCCCTGGGCTATGTTGCTTACTAGACATTTTGGGAGATATACCAACATATACCCTCTACTCACCGCAGCGAGGGAGCCCACAACAGGCCAAAGCGTGAATGCCACCAAAATCCAAGTTGGTAAATCAATGAGTTTTATTGGGGTTACTTAAAGAAATATGAAACTAGGGATTACTTACAAAAAAAAAAAATGACTCAAAGACAGCTGCATCACCAAGGTCCATCTCAGCCTGTGTGACAGCTCACAAAAGCTTGGAATATGGAGCACATTGCACACCCTGAAGGAGGCTCAACACTTTGGAGAATGTCCCTTCCCAGTGACTCAGTTGGAGTGAGCCCCTGCCAGGCAGTTGGGCTTGTTTCATAATCTTCGAAGCTCAGCTTGTCTGAGAGTGACATAGGACGGCATTTAGTAATGGAGATGGAGGAGTATAGTGAATCTCGTCTGTTTCAGGGACTTCCTGAAGCTATGTTGAGTTGTTTACTCCCTGTTTTAGGGAGCTTCCCTGAGCATGGAATGTCTCAATCTGGAGGATACTTATAAACAGATGTTAGGTATTTACATATAGTCTTCTGAGGACAGGAAGATTTTCCTCTCCAAACTTTAACCTTACAGCACATTTTGAATATCACATTATTTTTATATAGGAGAAGTAATGGCACATTATACAACTCATCCTTTTCAATTGTCTGGTATTTTGGTCCAGTTAACTATGCACCACTTGGGATCATTTCCTTGTTTTTCTACGATGAAAACCTCCCAGCTCAGGATGTCATCCTTCAGTTCTCTTTTCCAAAATATTTAAGAATAACATGTAGCTAATTATATTAAAGTGATTAAATAATTACTTCCCAATTCATCAATATATATCTCCATGACTAACTTTGGTGGTAATTGTCACAACTCCGAGCTATTTTTCCAATGAACAATGTGCTGTTTATTAGAAGCGCCAGTTAATAGTCAAATACTTATTTGATTTTTTGATTACCCAATAATTCTCGAATTTGCCAAAAACGAAATAACATGCTATAAAATTTGATTTTTGGCTCCCTACAAAATATTTTTGAGATTTTAAAGCTTGAAATATCTTAAGAGAATTTTTTAATTATGGCTTTAAAATTTATCATGTCAGTTGACTGATAAACAACATTGCAAAATACAAATGAGAATTTTTAAGGTTTTTCATTGGGGGCGGAATGTAACGTGGTCAGCTATGTGGTTTAGGAAAGTAACATGATGGTTATTATGGAAAATTGGATTGAATGGAGATTGTTCTATGGCTAAAGAGGAATTACGAAGGATAATGAAGACAGTACTATTGAGGTCTGGGAATAAGCAACGCTCCTAAAGGTGCTTCGAGGGTTAGACTTTGTAAGGGCTTAGCAATTGCGCGACAACATACAGAGAAGAGAGCAATTCAAAACAGATGAGGACGTTTTGGCAGGCTTAGCGCTGATCTTGTCTTCATCATCTGGCGTTGCCTGCGGTATTGGCTAGTGAAGGCGTGCATGTGTGTTTATGCGTTTAAGAATTTCTCTTTCAATCTTCTAAAACAAGCATGTACCTACCCCCGATTTTTTTCTGACTAATTTTCCTTATTAGTAGAGTCATCTCTGAAACTCTGATCTGCTTGGCTACTCTTGCTCAGTTCCTTTTTCAGGAAGGTTAGCTTCTGTCCCCGGAGCCACCAACAGCAACCAAGAATCTCGCCTTGCTTCCTTATCCTTTGTCTAATTCTCCTTTGGGGGGGGGGGGCTCCCGCTAAGACCTGTCACTGTGTCTTTCCTATTACGTTCTTTTGCCTTGATCCTAGCACTTGTTTGTATCAATTTATCCTTGCTAAGTCATTTGGACATTGTACATTTAACTCTTTGTTTCCACAACAGCAAGCTCATTGCCATGTAATTTTCCTCTGCTTCTCTCTGTGCCCTTTCTCATTTTCTCTAAACTGGACTATGTTTTTAAAAAAATGATTCTTTTTTTTCCCTTAGTGTTAGTGCTTCTAATTTAAGCAGCTGGATACATGAATAATCAATTTAGAAAACCGATTATCCTCTTTCTTTTATTTTTACATTAGAGAATTTGTTAATCTTTGTATTCTTTATAGTTTTTAGTCTTTCTGTCCTTATTTATTTAACTGTTCCATATTTATTCTTTATTCTATATATTTATATCTTTATTCTATATATTCATTGGTAGTTTCATAATTTGTACAATGTATATTGATCCTTTCCACCCACCAATACCTCTCCAACCTCTCTTTATCGCATCTCCCTTCAAGTTTCATGCACTCTTTATTTTCATTTTTGGATGTAAGAGCCCCTGAGTCCAATTAGTGACGCCCATGATTCATCTTGAGCAGTCTACCAGCAGCTGCTTCAAAGAGTTACTTTGCTCCCTTGGCAGCTATGTACTCCCAGTAGCCCCTTAGCTAGGACTGGGACCTCATAGGCCCCTCCCAATCCAGGCTGGGGTTTGACTGGCTTCATCTTGTGCAGGTCTTACACAGGTAAGACCGAGGGACTGTGAGATGGTGCACACAACAGCCATGTCATGTTAAGACACTTCCATGAGTTTTAGACGGTGAGTGGGTGGGGGGTCATAGTGAAGGGTCATGATCAAGGCCTTGCAAGAACAATCATTTATTATTTATTTATTATTTTTAATTAAGGAGACTTTTTTAGATACTTGATTGGGCTACCATAATCAGCCTACAGAAAACACTGAAAACTGTAAGTTTATAAACCATCATTTTACATAAGAAAATACATAAACATACTTAACTTCCTATACTTTAAATCACGTATGTTTTGCAAGTACAATAAACAATGGTTCATTATAACTTTAGGGATATATATGTGTATATCATGGAGATTATATCTTATAAACTGTTCAAAATTTACATAATGGGGAAAATAGCCTGGATTTTAATATATGTATTAAGTTGCATGTGTGTTGCTTTGAGGAGTGGAAATTTTTAAAATATATATTTTTTCTGGAAGGGCAAGCCTCTAATAGTGGCAGAAAAAATATTCTAGAGGAGGATGGATTGAATTACTTGCCAAAAGTACTTCGTGAGAACAAATTCATTTATCTTAAATATATCAAATATAAAAATGTAATTTTTCAAATTAAAAAAAATACCATTAATGTTAGCTTCTCAATTTTATGTGGCTTATTAGTATTACTGGGTAGTGCCAAATAGCTCTTAAACCAACTTGTATTTTCCATTTGTGCTTTCCAAAATCTGCAAAGTTATTCCAGTCCAACATTCCTTGCTATATTTATGTGTAGCATATAAAGCCAACAGCTTTGGATATAATACTGATTACCAGAGTGACTGTGATATTTCCTTATTAGAAAAAAATCCATAGATATTATAGGAAACAAAATATTTAATTGATGAGTATCATTAGAAAAAAAACTTTCGTGTTTTCTCCTTAGAAAATAAATGGCAAAATTATGACCCAGTTTGGAAATTTTGGCAGGAAAATATTGTCTGAGATTAGTAAGCTTCAGTAAACTGGCAACTTCCAAGATGGCTGCCTCATGTTTATTCATAAAATACACTGGAGCCCACGAAGATTCAGCTTTCTATATCCCGTCATTGTTAGATTTTAGAATCCTAATCTGATAGGCAACTCTGAAATTGGAAAATGGCCTTTGTGTTCCTCAACGATTTGGCAGAGTTCCTTTTTGAGGGACACAGGTTCGATGTGGTTCTACCTCCAGCTGGGCTGAAGTCTGGTTTGCCTTTGACAGGACTGTATTTGTCCTGTGTCTTTTTCATTCACCTCTCAAGGGTTATTGTCACATAGTGCAGAAAAACCCAGACTCCTCTGACAGTCTCTCTACACATGGGGCAGCTGTGTTGGAAGAGCTAGCAGTTCTCATAGACTTGACTGTTAAACAGTGAGCTGTCTCACGTGGTCCTTCAAATACAGGGATAAGGTGAGCTTCCGTTCCTTTCCCAACTCCCAACCCTAAGAGTTAAATCCTAAACCATTTAAGGAGGATCCTTAGGAGGTTGTTTGATTCGCATTCAGAAGAGCAAACAGAACAGAAGTGGTCGAAGAGAGGGGACAGGATGGGAGCCTAACATAGCTGTCCTCTGAAAGACTCCACTCAGCAGGGGATCAAAGCAGAGGCTAAGACTCACAGTCAAACTTTGGGGAGAGCACTGGGAGTTGCATGGAATGGATCAAAGCAGACGCTAAGACTCACAGTCAAACTTCCGGGCAGAGCACTGGGAGTTGCATGGAAGAGTTGGGGGATAGAAAGACCCGAAGGGGACAGGAGCTCCAACAAAGAGACCAACAAAGCCAACAAATCTGAACTTAGGGGGCCTACAGAGACTGATGCACCAACCAAGGGCCATGCATGAGGAGAACCTAGACCCCGGTTCAGATGTAGCTGATGGGAACCTCAGTCTGCGTGGGAGTCCCCTTAGGAGTCCCCTAGTAAGGGGGTCAGGGACTGTCTTTGGTGTGGACTCTGGTAGCCGCTATTCGCTATTCGATCACTTTCCCCTGGCAGAGTGGCCTTGCTGGGCCACAGGGAAGGGGATGTAGGCTGTCCTAATGAGACCTGATAAGCTGGGGTCAGATGGTGAGGGAGGAGGACTCCTCCTTTCAGAAGACTAGGGAAGGGGAATAGGGAAGCACAGGGAGAGAGGGTGGGAACGGGAGGACACGAGGGAGGGCGTTATAATCGGGATGCAATGTGAATAAAAATATATATCCAATTATTAAGCAAGTCCTTTTAATTTTGGCTCCAATGTCAGAAACCGCGGACTTCTTTCCAGCCATTTTGCTCCCAGGGTTTGCTAACCCTACCCTGGCCTCAGTCTCACTTCCCGGAAGAGCATTGCATACGTTACAGTGTACTAGATGTACTGCTAAAAAAAACAAAAAAACAGAAAAACACATTTATCACACGCTTCATCTTACCATCAGATTTAAATGCCAATTCCTCAGCATTTTTAAATGCTTGCACTTGTACCGTGATCCACTCAGCATATAACAGTTTCTTAGCGTTCCCTCTTAAACTGTGCAGCCTCATCAGGAATTCTGCTCTCTGCTCTCTTTATTACCTTCTCTCTCTCCTGTCTAACTGTCTCACACATCAAATTGAAAGCATTCTTGAGAAGATCTAGATGATAAATGCTTTGTAAATCTCTTTAAAACCTGAGTTAGCTCACCTGGTAGGATATTCCCATAGGATACACCACTCAGTGTCTAATGGACTTTTTATTTATTGTCTTCTCAGACGATTACCAGTTCCCCGAAGACAAGCACCAATCACACATTTCTCCTCATTGCTTCTTCAGTACTTGTGATTTTACTCACATGTGTTCATCTCTTCGTTTGTGTGTGTGCACCTGTGTTTGTATATATGTGTGCACACGAAGATGGAGGACTGGGATCAATGCTGGATGCATCTCTCAATCACTTTCCAATCACCTTACTTTTTAAATGAATTTTAATCCTGTTGGAGGTGGTACGAGTGTGTGAGCACAGGTGTCCACAGTGGCCAATGGGGTGGTACGAGTGTGTGAGCACAGGTGTCCACAGTGGCCAATGGGGTGGTACGGGTGTGTGAGCACAGGTGTCCACAGTGGCTAATGGGGTGGTACGGGTGTGTGAGCACAGGTGTCCACAGTGGCCAATGGGATGGTACGAGTGTGTGAGCACAGGTGTCCACAGTGGCCAATGGGGGCCAAGTCTCCCAAAGCTAGACTTAGAGGTGGCTGTGAGCTGCCCACTGTGGCTGCTGGAAACTGAACTTGGGTCTTCTTCAAGAGGAGGGAGCTCTATTGGCCCCATTGACCATCAGGCCATGGCTTCAGGGCCTCCACCCTCTCTATTGCGATACAGTCTCTCAGTGAACCCGGAACTCACTGACTTGGCTAGACTGGCTAGCCGTCAAGACCCATGGACCCTGCCCATGTAGCACTAGGACTGTAAGCATGCACCACCACATCCGGATAGTTAGGTAGTGTTCTGGAGGGCAAAAATCAGGTTTTCATGCTCACTTAAAGCATGTTATCAACTGAACCATTTCCCCAAGCCTCATTTTTTTTTAATTTGTCAAGTAAACATTGCTTTGTGATCTAGTTTTAATTTTTTAAAAGAATTTTATATATACACATGCTGTGCTTTGGTCAAACCTCCCCTCTGTACCATCCCCTCTATTTTTCTCTATTGCTCCATCAGTTTTCCTTCACAACCAGTGACTCCACGTGCATGAATACAGACCATCTACCAGGGCATGAGCAACCTCTTAGGGCCTAGGTTCTTAAAGAAAAGCGACCCGCCCTTCCCTAGCAGGCATCAATTGCCAGTAGCTTCTCAGCCAGAGGAGAAACTTCATAAGCCCTTCCCTCGCCCGTGCTGGGAATTGGGCTGGTTTGATCTTGTGTGGGTCTTGTGCATGCAGTCACTGCAGCAGAGAGTCCACATATGCAGTGTAGATGTCCTAATGTGCAAATACTATTTCACAGCAGGTATCTACTCCCTCTGACTTACAGTCAAACCTTCCTCCATGATGACCCCACAGCCTTGCAGGGATGGAATGCGATATACATATCACATTAAGAACACCCCACAATCACATAGTCTCTACATGTTGACCAGGTGTAAGTCTCTGTATTAAATGCTACCTACTGCAAAAAGACGCTTGTCTGATGGGAGTAGAGGAGTATACTCATCTGTAGGCAGAAAGATAAGGAAGTAAGGGACCATTTCTGTTTAATACTATCTTCTCCTTAACAGAGTAATTGTATTACTTTTCTCCTAGGGCCTGTGACAAAGCTACTAGGAATTTTTGGCCCAGTAAATAAAACCAAGGGTGGACTTTAAGTCCAAGCAGAAAGTCACTGGTTACTCTTAAAACGTTTGTACCACTATTGTACCACTGGCCAGATCCTACCAGGCCAGTTGCTTACTGTGTACAGCTTGTATGGTTCACAGCTATGTAAGACTGATGATTAACTACCTTTCTCTTCTGGTTTCGAGTGTTAATTTCGTATCTGGCTACTTTGCTGAATGTGTTATCAACCTTAAGACCTTTACCATTTACTTTAAAATTTTTCCTGTATTCATTAATACTTGGACATTTGAGTTTCTCGCCTGTGCCCCTAAGACTGTGGTTATCATCATTGAAAACGGTGTCTAGAGTGGGGTGGCTTTCTCATCTGAATCTTGACTGTTTTCTTGTAGCTAAAGTGATACCAGCCCTCTACTTTTCTGTGTTGACCCCTGTGGGAACAATCTTCAGCTAGGACTCGCTGCCCCAGTGAGGATCACCGTCCTTTTCACTCTTAGCTGACTGTGGGTGTCACTGTGTTCTTGATGCTGCTGGTTTTAGTCTTCCCATTGTAGGCTTGGAGTCTAATTAATTGCCTGTTCTAAAACCTTCACCCTTATTCTGCCAGGCTTAGCATGACACAGGGGAAAGCAAACAAAGTGTCACCTTCTCCGTGCCCTCTAGCTTCCCTTGTCACCCCCCTACTTCCAAGTTCTAACACAATTAATAGTGGAGGCCAAAGTATTCCCGAAATCATTTCCAAGCCTCTAAGATTTTTCCTTCCAAGAATCAAGCATGCCTAACTTACTCTCTTGGTTCTATTTTCTCCTCATTGTCTATGTTTCCTGTTCTGGTGGGGAGTGTCTTGGCTAACCTTAGCTTGGGCTTCCTGCTGAGGCAGGTGTGTCCAGGAATTTAAAGCACACTATAAAACTCTATACGCATCTGCTTAGAAAAACCTCAAAAACATTTTCCTTTTGGAAATCAAATGCCTGAAACAGCATCAAATCGTAAACAAACAAACAAATCCTCTCATCTCTGTTTGAGCCCAGAATATGAAACAGAAATTGATGTTTTCTGATGGTAAGGATGGAACATGAATTACTTGTTCTGTATAATGAGTGAATGAGTTGATAAGCCTGGGTTTTCTTCCTAGAAGATCTTCAAATACAATTTGTGAGTTCATACAAAATGAAATAGAATTATTTCTACCTGTAGTATATTGCATCTTAGAATTAGTAATGCTGTGCAACTGAACTGGAGCAAACCAGTTTAAGCTTTTATTACTACAGTTCTAGTCTTTGCAACTAAATGTGGTAAGAGGAATGGGGAAGATTTTGATTAAACTTGGAATCCTTGGGGTTGACAGGAAGGAAATCTCTAGAGATTTACAGTAAAATACCTGAAAGCTGGGAGTATAGTCTTAATGGTTCTAGTATCAAAACACTGAAAACAAACATGTGAAATTGATTTTAGCAATTTTTTTTAATCAAATATATTACAACATCATGTCAACATACAACCAGTTAAATTAAAGTGAGGCATTCTCTGGTATTAAATCTTTGGGGGTCAGGGAGCTTTATGCTTTTGACTGACTCTCCATGTCTCCATAACTAAGTAGTCGCATGTGGCTATTGGGTGGCACATTTCGTGACACAGATCTTGAGCCCGAAGAGTGGCCATCTAGGATAAAGTCACATGGCTGTAAGACAGAAAAGGAAGATCTGTGCTTTCAATGCCTGTCTCTGACACTCAACATCTTCCAGTATTTAGATGACAATTTGGGGAAAATGGAGAAAACATTATGATTGGCATCTTTAATGCAAGTGAGATTAAGTTTCCTCCAGTTCACCAAATGGGGGGAGGGCTGATGTAGATAGAAATTGAGTGTAACTATGAAGAAATTAGGAATTTAGATTTCCTATGGTTTTTGTTTGTGGTCAGAGCTTCCTATTCCTGTATTTACCTCTCAGAGTAGTTTATGTTATTAAGTCGGTTAACTGATTCAGGAAACATGGTATAAAACATGACCCTTAGAAAGAGTTCAATATCTGACCCTTTCCTGAACGCATTCAGATCCAGAGAAGCCAAGGCTATGGCTCTTATTTCTTTTAGGACCAATCAACTTTATTAGGTGGATAGCTGACGATTCCAGGATGTGGTCGCAGTGGTCATTAGATGAGGAGGTACAAGTGAATGAATCCAGCTTATTTCCCTAAGGATAGCTGTGCTAAGTCATATGACATTCTCAAAGACTCAAGTATCCATATCCTGTGGAGAACAATCAACACTTGATATTGAAAACATATGGATGCTGAGAGGCACGTTAGTATAGGTGTGCCCTCCAATCTCTTCATTCATAAACAGACTAAACAAAAAATGCCCAAAATACATATTTATAACAATGTGTTTAAACTGTTTCAGAAGTGGGCTAAGCATTCTAGCCACAGGAAACACCCAGGATTAAGGTCTTTTCCTTTGTTTTGAGGCACAGGCGAAATGCTGACTTGACTATTGTGCAGATCAAAGTAAAATGGGATTGCAACGCTTCTACCTCAATATATGGGCCGTACTGGTTGGAAGACGTCTTTGCGAGCAGAGGCCAAGAAGAAAAGTCCTGTAGCTGGCTTTAGCCTCAGAGACTTCGGGCCCCACCTTCACCTGCCTATGCTTATGCTACATAAAACAGACATCAGGCCCGAGATCACGTGTCTGCTGTGAATACACATCTCTTCCCTAACTGTCTCGATCATATGCTAGGATCTCTAAATTCAGAATATACAGGTTAAATGGTCCTGACACTATTTCTAGGGCCTGCGCGTATCTCCCCCTCTGGGTGGTTTGCGTTGCTTATTTGAATTTTCCTAGACTTAGGGTTATGGATATCAGAGTAGCACAATTTGTGTGTGCTTCGACACATGAACTACACTAGATATATATGAATCCCTTGAACTTTATAGAGAATTGCTTTGGGATGGGTAGGGTCATGGCTTGCCAGTCAGAGCCAGACCATTATGTATTCATGATTTCATCATATTCTAAAGTTTTTTTTTTTTTCATATCCTAATGTTTTACTCAAAGAACTCCAAGGATTTTACACTTGGGCTTGGTCTTTTTTTTTTTTAAGATTTTATTTATTTTTATTATGTATATAGTGCTCTGTGTGCATGTATACCAGCACACCAGAAGAGGGCACAGGATCTCATTATAGATGGTTGTGAGCCACAATATGGTTGTTTGGAATTGAACTCAGGACCTTTATAAGAACAGCCAGTGCTCTTAACCTCTGAGCCATCTCTCCAGCCCCTAGACTTGGCCTTCAAAGGTTATTTAATGGTATAGTTGACAAGTCAGGACCTATACTATCTGTTAGAGTTTTAGCTAATGTTTAATTTTTAAATGTATGTGTCCATGGAATCAGGACCTCCATTTGAACTGTAATCCCATCTTGGGGCTCAAAGATTAGTTCATTGACTAAAACAGGTCCTTCAGTTCCAGCCCCATGTCAACACATTAGTCAGCAGAAAAGAGAAGGAGAAAAGACAAAAGCTCTTTATTTAAAGGCAAAAATCTAATGAAAAACCTTTCTGCTCACATCTCTTGTTCTAAGTCTTTGAATGTGTAAGTTGTTTACTTGGGAGCTGATGCTCTCTGTTATAAGTGGGGGACACTAGACTCTTGAGGGTTTCTCTACCCTGGCTAGTTCCCAAATAATTGACACAGAGACTATAACTTATTTTATAAGCTGAAAGCACTAAAGCTGAAAAGATATGACCTCCTAAGCTATTTTTCCATCTCCCAGCTACATACCCCAAGTTACTTGCCAATAAGTCATCCTGTCTGGGTTGCTTCTGTTCTACCACTCTGTCCTCATGTCCACATGCTCATGTCCTTTCTGTCCCATGTGGCTTCCTTCTCTATGGCTTCCTCTTTCCTCTTCCTCCAGCCTCATGGTCCTCTCAGACTCCAAGCCTGGACCCTAAGCCTTGCCTACCTCTCTTCTGCCTACCCTAGGCTATCAGCAACTTTATTAACCAATCAGGGATAATTGGGAGGTGAAGTTACACAGCATCACTTAATCACAAGAGCATCTGCAGTTTTTCTTTCCTTTTCTTTTTTTAATTTCTTATTTTTGACATATCCATTTATATTATTGCACATAAATAAAAAAAATACATACAGCAAGGAGAACCACAAAACAATCGGGGATTATATGAATGTTACATTCATGGTGTTTTGGCTAATTGTATTTGTCAATCTTGTAGAAAACACCTTCCCTATCTTGGTGATTCTAAAATTCTGTATGAGAATCAATATCTATCATATTTTATCTCTGTCAACTTAAAACATCTATCTAGACCTAAAGATATCTTGACCCCCTAAACAACTGAGGTTAATTGTAAGACTAGAATTCTGCCTACAAATGGACATGCATGGATACTGACAGAGTCAACAGCCAAACTCTGGCAAGACATGGTAAACAAGTCCTCAATAATTCCTGTCTCACAAATATGTTTGTCAGATATATTGGGCCAGCAGGCTGAAGACGATGTTCCAACGTTATAAAGAGTTTTGGGTGACCAGACAGCAAACTGTCTCTGTCATTTTTTTTTTTTCTCATTTTGGAAGCTGCTAACTTTCACTTTCAGTTCACTCAGGCATCTTCAGTTTTTCAACAGGACCCCTATAGTCACAAGCTAATGCATTTGTGCTCTACCTTCTAGGACACTGGAGGCAACAGTTTTCATGGACTTATTTCCACAACAATGACAAAAATCACCAACTTTTACAGTTTCTAAAACCAATACCTCTACTACTACGCCAATGCCATTCACGTTAGGTCCTATTATGACAATCTGAGTATTCAAGTCAAAATGAACCTGCCTTCAAAAGCTGTAGAGGTCCACAACAGCCATGGTTTAAACCAAGTGTCTTACTTCTGTCTCCCCTAAAATCCAAGCTAAATGTAGTCTAAAGTAAAAATCAGAGCTCTGTAGGCAATCTCTACTCTTTGGCTCAAAATGATTTCTTCAGCTCCAGCCATCTTATTTGCATTGTACCCACTGAGGAGAGGACCCATGAGGGACATTTCCCTTCCCTTTAAAAAAATGTAATGTAGAAGGTGAGCATCATTTCTGTTCTATTTGCATTACTTGGAACTCAATCGTGTGACAGCACCTTACAGGCTGGAAAACAGTCCCTGCTGTATGGATGGGGAGAAGGAATCTGAACAGCAGTGCTGGTCTTCGCAGACATTGGGTGACTGATGTTCACTCAGTAGCATTTCTTCTCTTATCCTTCAGAGCTGAGTAGAGTAGCTAAGCCTGAATTTGTATGGTGCTCATAGACTCCAAAGTGGGAGGGCACTTTGGGAGAACTTGTATTTAGCTTGGCAAAGATAATTGACCTACTGAAATCAGCAGCATGTATTTCTCTGTCTTGAACATTTTATAAATTTCCTTAGGCCACAGACCTACTAGGCCAGCTACAATCAGAATATTGAAAATGACAAAAGCCAAAAGTGTGTGTCCCAAATAAACATTTATTTTTAATCTGCCTTCTTGGTTTGCTTCCTTAGTAACAGTTCTTTCCTTCTCTCTTCTTTCTCTCCTCTCACTTTTCTCTCTGTGCCTCCCTCTGTCTCTCTTTGTCTTTCTCTCTATTTAGTCTTTCCATAATGGTCTTTGAACATGTCCACATGGAGCACCTACATCTGATTCAAATCTCCTCAGCTGCAGTCAACGCATAGTAGTAATTTCCCCCTAGAAATGTGTCTTAGCCAATTTTCTGTTGCTATATCCGAATACTACAAACCGAGTAGTTTGTAAAGAATAGATGGTTATTTATCTCAGTTACTGATCCTAGTAAGTTGAAGAGCTTAGTACCAACATCCGCTGAGGGCTTCCTGCTGCATCCAAATATGGCAGAGGGTGTCACATGGAGAGACAGGAAAATGCTAGCTTGGGTCTCTCCTTCCTTTCCTTCAAAGCCAGTGATGCTGTCCCTGGACCCACAATCTCACTTAGTCTCAATTTCCTCACAAAGACTTTGCCTCCCACTAACACATGAATTTGGGGATTAAGTTTTCATTGCATGAAGTGGGGGTAGCATATTTAAACCACAACAGCGTGTTGAGTAAGAGTAGCGCACGCTTGAGAAGCTACTCAGCAGGCCACATTGGCTTCTTCGCACTGAGAGTTGCAGGATAGTGTTTATATATTAGAATGTATTGACTTGTTAGGGAAAAAAAAGGAAAAAAAACCACATTGAAGTTATGGCTTCTCCTATTTTGCTTTCTAATGCTGTTAATTTTCTGCTTTACTTTAAAGATGCAAGGCATAGGCAAGTTTGAAATTGCCACATTTTCTTCATGAACTGAAACATTTCATTACTGATATATTTTTGTCTATTTTTAGTAATGTGTCTTAAAGGGATTTCTGCAATTCCATTTGACTTGTTTGGTATGCCTACCCAAATTTGTCATTTCTGTAAGAAAGCTATGCAGTATTCTATTATTTCACTTTGAAATATTTTACATTTTATTTATTTATTTACCTAATTGCTTACTTTATGTGTACTTGTGTGCAACTGTGTGAGTTTATGTGTACCACGTATGTGCAAGGGTCCATGGAGGCCAGAAGAAGGTGTCCTGGAAATGAAATTACAGGCAGTTGTGAGCTGCCAGGTGTGTTCTGAGAACTAAGCCAGGGTCCTCTGCAAAAGCAGTAAGTCCTCTGAACTGCTGAGCCATCTGTATAGCTCTGATTTTCAGATGTTTTTATTTACAAATGAATTCATTTTACTTAGAATTAACAGTAAACAAACAAAAACAAAGCGCACGCGCGCGCGCACACACACACACACACACACACACATCTAAAACCCTAGGCCTATCTGACTGCCAACTCAAATTTGATCAGTGACAAATATTTGACTGTTGAATCAACCAGACTGGCTCAAACTGGTTTCTGCCATGCTTGACAGTATGGAGTGGATTGTTGTTGTTGTTGTTGTTGTTATTGTTGTTGTTATTGTTGTTGTTGTTGTTGTTGTTGTCGTTCTTCTTCTTCATCTTCTTTAACTACTGTTCTTATGATCTTATCTTTTATATTTATCTCTATCTCTGATCTTGTCCTCTTACATTTGTGATCATTTAAAGAAATAAACAACAACAGCAACAATAGTAACAGTAATAGTAATTAAAGCTACCAAGTCTGTTGAGTAGTTAAATGAGAGGACACATAAAATAAATAATGGGTAAATGTAGATATTGTTATTGAGTTCATGTATAATGAATGAAGCAAAAATATTCTCTCAAATGTAATATATGCCTGACTGCATAAAAATGGTTCAGCCAAAGCAATTTACAGATTCAATGCTATCCCTATCAAAATACCTACAAAATTGTTTAAAGACATTGAAAGATCAATCTCAACTTCATATGGAAAAACAAAAATCCCAGAATAGCTAAAACAACCCTGTACAATAAAAGATCCTCCAAAGGAATCTCTATCCTTGAACTCAAGCTGTACTATGGAGCAACAGTAATTAAAACAGCATGGTACTGGCACACAATAGGCTGATGGATCAATGGAATCGAATCGAAGACCCAGAAATGAATCCACACACATATGGCACTTGATTTTTGACAAAGAAGCCAAATCTATTCAATAGAAAAAGGATAGCATCTTCAACAAATGGTGCTGGTCTAACTGGATGTCTACATGTAGGAAGATGCAATTAGACCCATATTTGTCACCATGCACAAAACTCAAGTCCAGATGGATTAAAGACCTCAACATAAAACCAGAGACACTAAATCTTTTAGAAGAAAAAATGGGGAAGAGCCTGGAACTCATTGGCACAGGAGACAACTTCCTGAACAGAACACCAATAGCTCAGGCTCTAAGATCAGCAATTAATAAATGGGACCTGATAAGGCTGAGAAGCTTCTGCAAGGCAGAAGACACTGTCAACAGAACAAAGCAATAGCCTACAGACTGGGAAAAGACCTTCACTCACCCTACATCTGACAAAGGGCTAATATATAACATATATAAAATATATAAAGAACTCAAGAAATTAAACACCACCAAACTAAATAACCCAATTAAGAAATGGAGCTCAGAACTAAGCAGAGAATTCTCAACAGAGGAATATCGGGTAGCTGAGAAACACTTAAAGAAATGCTCAACGCCCTTAGTCACCAGAGAAATGCAAATCAAAACGACTCTGAGATTCCATCTTACACCCATCAAAATGGCTAAGATTTAAAAAAAAAAAAAAAAAAAAAAAACACTCAGGTGACAGCACATGCTGGCGAGGATGTGGAGAAAGGGGAACACTCCTTCATTGCTGGTGGGAGTGCAAACTTGTACAACTACTTTGGAAGTCAATCTGATACTTTCTCAGAAAATGGAATAGGGCTACCTCATGACCCAGCTTTTCCACTCCTTGGAACATACCCAAAAGATGCTCTACCACACAACAAGAACATTTGCTCACATATGTTCTTAGCAGCCTTATTTGTAATATCCAGAATCCGGAAACAACCTAGATATCCCTCAGTTGAAGAATGGATAAAGAAACTGTGGTACAGTTACACTATGGAATACTACTCAGCTATTAAAAACAAGGAAATCTTGAAATTTGTAGGCAAATGGTTAGAACTAGAAATGATCATCCTGGGTGAGTTAACCCAGACCCAGAAAGATACACATGATATATATTCACTTATAATTGGACACTAGCCCAACAGAGATGTCCTCCTGAGAGTCTTCATATAGCAGTGGATTGGGATAGATGCTGGGACTTCCTATTAGCACTCCAGGTGAGAGAAGTATGGGAGAATGGGGAAATAGAAGGTCCTAGAGGGTCCTGGAACCCTACAAGAAGACCATCAAGGCTGGCAGATCTGGACCCAGGGGGGTGCTGCTCAAATTACTGTAGCAACCAAGGACAATGCATGCAGTAAACCTAAACCCTCTATTCAGATCTAGCCAATGGACAGCACATTCTCCATGGTTGTGTGGGCAGCAGGAACTGACTTTGACATGAACTCTGGTGCCCCCTATTTGACCATTTCCCCTTGGTGAGGAGGCCTGGAGGCACTCAGAGGAAGGGTAAGCAGACTACCAGGATGAGACCTAATAGGCTGTGATCATATGGTAGGGGAGAAGGTCCCCTCTGTCACATATCTATGGGAGGGGAATAGGGTAAAAGAGGGAGGGAGGGGGAACAGGAAGATACAAGTGAGGGGATAACAACTGAGATGTAATATGAACAATTTATTTAAATTATATTATTATTATTATTAATTATATTATCAATTATATTAATATTATTAATAATAAAAAGAAAAACGTTCAGGTTAACAGATACAGTAGAACACGTGTCTTCAACAAGAGCCTATTATTAAGATATATTTATTTTTCTAGCCTAGAGTCTTAGATTTATCTTGTACAGCGTTTTACATAAAATAGGTAGCTAGCAAGTGCTTTCTATTTGTTTAAGTGTGTTTACGAACATGAAGTTATAAACAACTATTATTTTTTTCTGTAAGTTCCATTTTAGGACTTGTAAGCCAGTAATAAATTTACATATTAATGGGCTAATACTGATAATGTTATGGGTATGTGCCAGTTACCTTAGTGCATGGCACATATCATCTCACCTTCACAGTTATGCTCAGCGGCAGCGCATCATTTTAATAAGTCCAACACTGGTATTCACAGGACTCACTGATCTGTGAGGCAAATGACACTGAAGGAACACTAGTCCTCAAGCAGCTGCCTC
Source organism: Acomys russatus (assembly GCF_903995435.1). Taxonomy (NCBI): domain Eukaryota; kingdom Metazoa; phylum Chordata; class Mammalia; order Rodentia; family Muridae; genus Acomys; species Acomys russatus. Next base: position 36,242,847 of record NC_067167.1, read on the forward strand.
AGAAGTACATTATTTTAAGTAAACACACACACACACACGTGTAGTCTTCTTCTCACTTAAAATAATATAATCATACATATGTATATTTATATGGGAAAGACTCATTTAAAGTAGCAAGATGACCTCACAATAGCAGTATTTATAGCATGACAATGATATTATAAGGTTAGGGACAGCGTTCTCTCGGTTAGTATAAGTGCAGGCGTCTGTGACCCTGCTTGCTCATGCTTGCATATGGAAATATAAGACTCCCCTGTGATGGGAACTGTCAAAGCTGCCAAGTGTGTCTTCCTGGTGTTTTATTTTTGGCTTCTCCTCATATTTTCAGTTTTGTTCATAAGAGGAAAGCAACCAAAGAGGAGAAAGCGATGAAAAGAGAGAGAGACGAGATTTGTTACGCATCACTCTTCAGAAGCAACTGTTCTCCGTTCGTCTTCTTTGACTTGTAAAGGAGCGACCGCTCCTCACAACGATCAAGTGCAGTACAGGGATCCTGTGAGTAGTGAAAAGGCAGCTGCGCAGCTCAGCAATGCAGTGTTATTATAAAGAAGGCCTTAAGATGCAATCTTTAGCTATAGTTAGGAAAGTGATGATAAAATATTAGGCCCCTTGAGAAAAGCCTCTCATTAGAATACAACACAGGTAATTAAAACATCCAAAAATGGTATCTCAGAAAGGCTCCCTGCTTTTTTGGAGTTATTTTTCTATTGTAGCATAAAATTGCTAAAAAACAGTAACAGTTACATATATATATATATGGAGAGAGAGAGAGAGAGAGAGAGAGAGAGAGAGAGAAGAGAGAGAGTAATTAAGGCTCATTTACTCGTGAAAATACAGCAGTCATGACATTAAAAGAAAAAGACCTATTACAATGGCCACTTAATAACTGTAGTTTTGCTACTGTTGTAAATTGTAATGTAAATATCCAATACCCAGGATATCAGATATGCAATCTCTGTAAAAGGGTTGTTCAGCAGCAAAGAGGTTGTGACCCACAGGTTGAGAGCCACTGCTCTGTTCCATGGTTCACAAGCTGTGGCCAAGGTGTTGGCTGCATCTATGATCTCACCGTGGCTCAAGGTCATCTTCATCTTCCAAGCACCTTTGTTTGTTGGCAGGGTTCAGTTCCTGCAGCTCTGGGAAGAGCCCAGCTCCTAGATCTCATAAAAGCCTTCAAAACGGCTCAAAGTAGATCAGTGTGTTTGATAGACAAAGAAGTGGGGCAGGAAGAGAACCGTAGGCCAAGCCAAGACAACAGGTCTATGATAATGGGTTTGCCAACTCTCTTAACCGTGGTCAGTTCCATAGATGTACACATGTTAAATTTTAATAAGCTGTACATCTTCTTATGATAAAGTAACGAAACCGTCTTAATCTTGTCCTGATTTTTAGTAACTGATTTACTGTGAGACGCCTTTGCCTTGACAGTTTAAGGTTTTGTTATTCAGCATCTGTTTTTGAACAGCTGCCCCATGTCTTGAACTCTGTGAGGTATCATGCATATATTATCAAATGGCATGCCTTTTGGCTTTTTAAGTCATTTATCCCCTCTATCAAATAAATGCTTTGAGTAACTGGCTGAACACATTCACAGCCTTTCACCCCAGACAAGCGACTCTGATTTCTGGGATTCTACCAAATCTAGCTAGCTAGCTCTGTAATTTAAATCTTCTATCCTACAATAGGCCTAGATGTTTCTATGGTTCTAACAGTAGAAAATTTAGGGCGGGGGAAGGGAGAGATTTATTTTCCTATGATATTTAATTCCATAAACAAGAGATTCTGTGGCCAGTAGAAGGTGCTGGCCAAGCCAGACTAATACTGGGCTAACACTGTTCAGCCCAGAAGGTGGAAAGGAAAACCATCTTCATATTGAGGTGTGGAGACAGATCACTATCTGACATGACATTGAACTAGGATCAGTGGGGTCCCAAACTAGTGAATAAGATAGGTGAGTCGGAACCACATTGGAGTTAGAGACTGTCACCGTCGCAGTGCTGGAATCGTAAGGTGAAGAGATTGTGTCATATTCCCCTTTCGATCAATTTTGAAAAGTTGCCAGGTTTTGGACTGGTGAGATAAGCCATGGATCTGAAGCTTTGGTTAGACATCTATTAGGTACTTCTGAGCTGCTGGCTGCAATTGCTAATTTTGGGTCTTTACACCAATAACTAAAATAGCTATGGATTATGGAATTTCCCTGCATGTCAATGAATATCTAACACACAGTAGAATGACTTAGCAAACTGTCTTATTGGTTACCTTACCAGTTTAATCCAATCACAGAGTAGACGAGGCCCTAAATGAAGATATTTCATGAGACTAATTTACTAAAATTTGTTTCCTACTTCAAATGTTGTATTTTAACGATAAAAAGGTTAATATGTAGTATAGATTTAGAACATTTTGAAACTCAACATATAATTCATTTAATGTTATAAATTTGTGCAAGTGAAACATATAGCAACTTAAAATATATACTCTTATTTTTGTAATTATATAATTATAATTTATTTGATTATATCAACATTTTATACTTTATTAGCATATAATTATCATAGTTTACAAATGATAAATTGAATACTTTAGATAAAGTGTTTATATAGCTTCTCAGTCTTGGAGTCTAGTGAAACTTAATGTTTTTATGCAATAGACAGGTTACTATAAAAATACATGTAATATTGGACTATTTCATGAGATACTTATGAACATATCATACATGTCTGCTTGCTTATATGAGTAAGAGGTGATAGAATCATTATTACCTCATGCGTCATTAAACCAAGCAGCACTTTAGAAAGCATCCCAGTAATATATTTTCCTTTTATCTCTGGACTTCGCTGGGCAATGCTGTTAGTTGACTGCAAACATGTTGCAAATGCAATACACGTGAACAGATTACATGGCTCTTAGGTTTGGACAATTCTTGTCTCAAATACTGTATTTATCTATGGTATATATTTATGTCAAATTAGCAAAGAAAATATGAAAATGGTAAATTCTTGTCTGGGGTGTTAGGCACAAGCCAAGAATCTAAAATTTGATTAAATTAATAGAAAGAGGTCAATTAGAAGCTGCTGCTATTGCCTAGAACTTGACTGTGTAGGGTGAGGTCTGTGTTAGGAGACAGGCTTTTTGTTCTGAATTACTTGATGAAAGTAGGTAACCTTTTATTTCTATTATACCTGTTTCTTTTGCTTGGTTTCCCCACACACAAAGGTTTGAACTATTTTTATGTCTTTGTAAATTTCTCAAAACCTAGCGATGCTACAGAGAAGGCAGACTGTTCAGCCCTGATTTATGAAGTAGTCCAGACAGCCATATTGTGACCTTGTTGCTGGGGGTGGGGATAGGAACTCAGCTGGGGAGAGAGTGGCCTCTAAGCATCCAGGAAGAATTTGCCTTGTCATTTCCTTCTGATTCAAGAGTGGGGATTTTTTCCTGTATCTGAAATGCAAATGGGATCAATCTGACCCTGTTTGTTCTAGGTTGCCTCCCTACCTACTTAAAGTAGCCTGCTGACCCCAAAAGATGTCTGCCTGGGGAGCTTAGTTTGGAGGTAGAGCCCAGAGGAAAATTCTCAGACCATCATGTCTCTCTCCCTGAAATCTTCTCAGCTACAGGCCTCTACACTGTGGGAAATAGAAGAGATACAGTCCCCGCAGTGCACGTGCCAAATGACCTTGCTGCCGCATGTCCCCAACATGTCCATGAAGAACCTGGAAGTCATGTTTGACAGGAGGTGTTTGAAAGTGGTAATAAGGGAAACAGAGCCCATTTGAGTTGCTTGATAAACCAAATACACAGATATTTAAAGATTTCCTCAGATTCCAATTTTGAAAAATGTTTAAAACAGAGATTTCCTCCTATGGCTTAAATTTCCAGAAAACACATGATATCACTCAGCCATGAATTAGATTCAGATACATTTCCTCTGATCATGTATAAGTAAGAAATGGCAGTGTGAAGTTAGTGGAATTGTGAAGAAAGTATGAAACCAAAATGACTAATTAGGGAAATACAACAAAGTTTTTCAGGATGGAAAATTAAATTAAAATGTTCACCTGATATGGGAAAAGGTCTTAGCATTCCCAGCAACCACGACAACACAGCTGATTTTATACATCCCCTTTAAAATAAGCTGACCTGTTGTGAAGCTAACATAGTACTTCCTATGTTAATTCCCTAAATTAAGACTTATTAGCAGGCTATACAACTAATGAGGACTGATAGATATTGTTCTCGGATTGCTAATTCAATTAGTACTCAAACCAGTTTGAAGTTTCATAATATATATGATACGGTATGTTTGCATCTGTGTGTGTGTCCAAATTTGTAGCTCACCGTTGCACATTAACTAGAGTATAAAACCTTACAACGACGTTCGACTCCAGGTAACGGTAGTAAAAATAAGGTTAACGTCACAAGAAACCAGCCCCTTAAGCTTTAACATGAAACATTAAGTATAGTATGAGAAATGACATCCACATGTTAGAGAAAACCAGATGTTCAACAAAAGGAATAGTAGGCGGCAAAGAACTGCCTCAGCTTCGGTGCCTGACGCACAAATGCTCAACACAAGAGAGAGAACATTTGCATGCTAAAGTATCTTTGATGACAGCTCCATGAAAACAGAATTTAAAGTGTTCGGTTTAGAAATAGTTTTACATAAAATTTTAATCTCTCATCACCAATTCTTTAATGCTTAAAATCACGACTTCAACTATAATAATAGCTAATTTGCTAGGAAATCTTATGTTCCCTGGGCTTCAAGTTTATGCAAAGAAATTATGGAGATTCTGGCGCAAGATAAGTACAGTACATGAAGGGCCACTAATGAATGGCGAGTCCTTGAATCATCCTTGGCCACACAATGGAGACTAAATGGCATGCATTATGCATGAATTTTAGATTGCTTAGTGGTGTAAAATTTATTCTCCTTTAAAAGAGGAAATATATATATATATATGTATATATATATGTATATATATATATATATATATATTTGAAGAATTAGTTATCTTAGACTGGTGTCTGGAGGAAGGATTTTGCAACCTCTGTTTTAGACCATTAAGAATTGTGTATGTGTACATAGGTAAATGCTTGGAAGACAAGAAACTGGCAGAAATGGTTGTCTATGAGATAAGAGTTTTCCCCAAAAGCGGGTCTTGAATTAAGAATGTGAGTGTATTCTGTAAGGGGAACACACGCAAGATCATCAGTGAAGAAACTGAGTCAGGAGTGGATAAACAAGCAGAACAAACCGTTTACCCCTGTGAGCAAATACAGCTCAGTCCACTAGGGACCCTTACAGCAACTATGTGAGATGTACCTTAGCATTGTCATAGCATCCATCCATCATCTATTTCAACCCCAGCATCATCAATGGCTGAGAGCTGCCCCACCCCAGATTCTTAACTTCTCAATACAGAAGTTAACATGCAGAAAAGAGAGACTGGGATACCAGAAGGAAAGGGGTGCCATTGTAGCCTCAAGGAGTTCTCAGAGATTCAGCAAGCTGTTTAATTAGGAAGCTTGGGATAACAGAAGCCAGGGAAGCTTAAATGATGTAAAGTTGGTTACCAGAATCTCTGCCCTTCAAAGGTCCTGGGCGATCCTCTCTGGGTACTGAACTTCACTGTATTTTCCTGCACCAGTTTCCCACCATGTAATACAGCCATCTTTTGCTGAATGGCTGCCCATTCCAAGGATCACCAATTCTCTGGCTTGCTGCCTACTTCCTGCTGTGTCCAAGGCCTCACCTTCTATACGTAAAATGAGTTGCTGTAATTTTATTAAAACAAAAGCACTTTCCCACTATTACAGTTAAGATAATATTGTTTAACCCTGCTGTACTATTAAGGCTGTACATAGTAAATGCTCTCAACAATACAGTGAGTTCTGACAGCATTTGTATTGTTTCAGTTTGGGTCCTCTTTGGAAGACCTGCCTTTGCGATGTCTACCTCTTATTCAAAGCCTTGATCACTGTATTCGTGTTCCTGTCAAGGACTGAAACTCTTATAGAAAAAAAAAAGGAAAAAATTTCTAGTTTATTATTCAAACTGAAATTCTTACACACACACACACACACACACACACACATACACACACACACACACACACACACACACACACACACACACCCGCATGCAGCAATGTCCATCTTCTTCCCTCAGTTTGGGTTTTTTTTTAAAAAGGGCCAACTTTTGCTCAATACTATTAAAGCTGCCTGGACCACTTAAGCAATGAGGATCCCTGTTTAACCATCTCAAGTCTAACCTCATGTGAGTCCAGTGGTAGCAGTTTATTTCCTTTCACAATTATCAGAAAATAGATGAGAGACACTCAAGTTGAGCTGGAGAAAGACATATTTCAAATTGCAAGTATTCTGTCCCAAGCTGAGATGAGCAGTTAACTCTCAGAAGCCTTTTAGGAAAGCAATGTAAGTTTACTGGCCTTAGAGCTTTCTCTACCATTGACGTTCCCTTCAGTCACTGTGGGAGTTTGAGTAGTGCCTTAGCTGAGGCCAAAAATTGGAGAGAAGAAAAACAAAAGGAAATGCATTTTTTTCACTCCAATTCTCACTTCTATTCTACTATTCAGGCCAACAGGAACTGCTTAGGCAATCATCCTCTCCTGATGGAAATATATCTGTAAGAAAGTACTACACCCAGCTTTTCTTCTTAATAAGCTACCTCATAATTGGTTGTAATGATTTCCCAAGAGATTTTTGCAAATTAGCATTCAATTTAAAGGAACAAACTCTACTCATAGCTTGCTGAGCTATTAAGCCAGCCTGTGTGATGCAGCGACCCAACAGCGGCGTCTCAGGTGCTAAGGAAGTGTGGGTGCTATGGGGGGGCTTTCTTCAATCCTCAGACCTCTTCCAAGTTGCAGTCCAGTGTTGCTTCTCTCCAGCGACTCGGCACTCTATGCACAGCCTGGGAGGTCTTGCTCTTCTCTCTTCTGTGTCAGGCCCACAGTTTATCCTAATGCTCAAACATGGATAATACTCCAGGACTGTCTAACATCATTGCAATGACTCATGACTAGCAAATTCTTAGTTTAAAGTAATTACCAACTTCTAGGGGCTTTATATAAATTGCAGTTTATTTTAGGAAAGAGAAGAAACTGGCATATGGAAAATATTGAACAAAAACGTGGTAAAAATGTGGACCCTACCACAAGCTTTGTTTGCACATGTCTAATTTAGTGACTGCTCCTTTAATGTAAACACGGAGAAACACCTATTCATTAATTATTTATTAGGACCTGATAGGCTATAACGGTCTTAAGGGTTGAAAAATGTACCAGGTGGATTAAAAAAAAAAAACAAAACAAAACGTAAGTAAACAGGAGAAACAACCCCGTTTCTCTTTCCCACCTCTCTCTCCCCACCTTGCCCACCCAGAGTGACTGGACACAGCTGAAATGTGTGGGCTACTTAAGCTAAGTCGATGGCTCATGTAGAAAGATGGTGTTGTTAATGATGGTTCTCCTTTGTAGTGCACCGCAGTGCTTCCCATGCGTGGTTCTATTCAGAGAGAAGACTCCTGCAGATGTTTTATGCATCTGCAACCGTTACAATTGCTTATTCAGACTAAATCTCTCTAACATTTCAGGTTCTGTTTCCCTCCCTCACCTTTTAGATTCACAGAGAGATTTTCCTTACGCTGATGTGAAATGGCGATCATTTTCTAGCTATTAAAACCCTTCAGATGAAATCATAGGCATTTCAAGCTGGAAGGTCTTTGGAGAAATTGTGTTCTAACTTCTTTATTTTTGCAGATGACCCTTAGTTCAGAGAGAAGAAGTGTTTAGTTTTCTGCTCTGCATGGGGAAAGGTTCCTATTTTTACTTAAAGAGTTCCCTCCTGATTATATGTGGGAGACAATAAAAGTCTCAGAGAGAAAATGGTGACAGCAAACTCAATTCTAAACATTATGATGGTTTATTTTTCAGTGTCCTCCCTTTAGAGGAAAAGGATTTATTTACCTTTTAAAATCTTTTTTGTCTTTCAGAAAAACTAAGGGTGTTGGTTCAATATTCAATGTAAACAACCAACTTCTTTTCATTAAATCTAAAGTTTTTAGATTCTTAATCAAGTATTATTTGTGTTCCTTTTTTCTCCACTAGATCTTCATACATATCTTATGAAAAAAATAATTCTGGGCCCATTTCAATGTTAAACAATATCATACTTAAGAAAAAAATACTTTTTCCTAAGTGACTAAAATTGGGTAATCAATACAGGTCATCAAACTACCCAAATTGAAATTTGTCATGCTTATGTGTATTTTTTAAACCACCTATGATGAATTATTTAATTTATTTTTAATTTTCAATATTTCCAAGATGAGGCTGAATGTAGTATGTCTGTATAACAAAAATACATTAAACTCAAAATGGAAGATTTATACTATGTATTCAATATAGAGTTGTAAAATTACAAGTGATCTCCAACAGGAAGCTCAATAATCATTATTTGTCATGTGTATGCATATGTTACAGTTTCTTTTAGGACACTGTGGGTTGGATGCGGGGTCTTGGGTACAGCAAGCAGGTGCTCTACAATTGAGATACAGCCCAGCCTTACTACAAATTACTATTTCAAAATAAATACTATAAAAACCTACGAATCCCCAATATTACCTTCCTTTTTATACACAAAGAACCAAAAGCTCAGACAAATGAGCACTCTTGCCCAGAGTCACAGTCCTACAGTTGCCACAGCTCATAGTTTTCTACGTTATTTCTTCTTTTTCTGGGAAAGCATAACTGAATATAAGCAAGAATTAAACTTTAAAGGTGCATGCCAATCCATACATACAGGTGAACATTTACACCAGTTCTGAGTGTGTGTGTGTGTGTGTGTGTGTGTGTGTCTGTGTGTGTCTGTGTGTGTCTGTGTGTGTAGGGTTGCTTAGGTTGGATGAGACTGTAAGAAGTCTCTGTTTACATTTCCTTGTACCACTAATTTAGAATACACAGCTAATATTACATAGTGACCTCACTCATACAAATAGCATTAACTTGTCTCTGTGTTTTCTGACTGAGTTATAAAAAAAATCTTTCTTTATGCTTAAGTGTCCTTAATTTTATATTCTCATAAAATACTAATTGGCAACTCCTCTGACCTTATTAGACATCTGAAATTATTTGTAACTGAAATTGGACAAAGCCATCACAAAATATTTTTCATATATTTGGAGTTTTACCAAGTCTATTGGTTTTATTATTGGCTGCTTACTTGTTTATGCGTGTTTGGTGGTGTGTAGCAATTTTCTCTGAGATAAGACAATCTGTCTTGAAGGGAAGTTTGTTAAGGAATAGGATGTTAGAAAAGAAATTAAACAACAAGATTTTTTATTTTATTTTATTTATTTATTTATTTATTTTTTAAAGGTTTATTTATTATTTATACAATATTTTGTCCGTATGTGCACCTTCCCGCCACAAGAAGGCACTAGACCTCATTACAGATGGTTGTGAGCCACCATGTGGTTGCTGGGAATTGAACTCTGTACCTCTGGAAGAGCAGACGGTGCTCTTAACCTCTGAGCCATCTCTCCAGCCCACAACAAGATTTTTTAAAGGAAAGTGAAACATTCCATTCTATACGGATGCTCATTAAACTCAGGAAGTGAACATCTCACCAGCCTCAGGATTTCCCCGAAACTGGACAGATGCTATACTAAAAAGAGTTTGTTTGTTTCTTTGTTTTGTGATGCAGCTTTTCCTAATAAAGTTTATTTATTCTCTTTATATCCTGGTGGTAACCCCATCCCTCCTCACCTCCTAGTCCCACCCTCCCTCCCTCTCCCCACATACCCCTCCCACATTCCTCAGGAAAGGGGAACACCCACCTCTTATCTTCCACCCAGTGTGTCCTCTTCCCCTGTGGCCTGGCAAGGCAGTCCGGTGGGGTGTGGGGGGGGGGGGAAAGTAAATGAAAAGCAGGCTTTCAGAGACAGCCCTCATCCCCTTACTAGTGGATCCACATGAAGCCTGAGCTGCCCATAGGCTACATCTTTTTAAGGGTCCTAGGTCCAGTCCGTGCAAGGTCTTTGGTTGATGCTTCAGTCTCAGCAGGCCCCTGTGCAGCCTCGTAGTTTGTTCTTTTGGTCTTCTTGTGGAGCTCCTGTCACCTCCAGGTCCTTTTTACCTTCCCTCAACTTTTCCACAGTATCTCTATGTATCACCCAATGTTTAGCTGTGAGTCTCAGCATCTGTTTCTAACAGCTGCTCAGGGGAGCCTCTCAGAGAACAATTCTGCTGCTACTTACTCCATATTTCTGCTTCCTGAAATAATAGCCATTTGAGTGGATTCCAGTTTTTCATTTCATAAGCAAATATAGAGTGTGCACATTTCCAGTTTTAACAGAGCCTATGGAATAATTGTGCTGATTTGCTTTCTTGCTTACTGTGCAGAGACAAATGGTGCTTGACACCCTGTTGACAGCTGATCATCATGGAACTTTGACATTCAATCTCTTTGATGCTGAAAAACAATGGATCATTTTATTAGAATCTCTACTTTTCTGTCATTGAAGTAGGGTATGTTTTTATTCTTTTCGGTCAAATGTACATCCTTCGTCCATTTTTGTGCTAGCTTATCTATCTTTGCTGTATTAATTAATTAACCTTACGTTCCAATTGTAGCCCCTTCCTCCTTTCCTCCCAGTCCAACCCTCCCTTGCTCTTCCCCATATTTCCCTTCCCCTACCCCTCATTCAAACAGAGCCCCCCCCCACCCATGCCAGCATGTCAAATTGTATCAGTACTGAGCACATCCTCTATCACGGTGGTCTGGCAAGGAAGCCCCTCCAGGTGGAAGCAATAGAAAAGCATGAAAGAAAGTCCTTGTCAGAGACAGCCCCCACTCCCCTGACTAGGGGACCCACCTGAAGACTAAGAGGACCATTGGGTACATATATGTAAGGGGCCTAAGTCCAGTCCATACATGGCCCTTGGCTGGGGTTTCAGTCTCTGCACTCCTGCTCTGGGCCCAGGCTAGTTGGCTCTGTTGGTCTTTGTGTGGAGCTCCTGTTCCTTCCAGATCCTTCTAGCCTTCCTCCTACTCTTCCACAAGGTTCTCTACTTTCCACAAGGTTCTCTGCTTTCCACCCAATGTTTGGCTGTAAGTCTCAACATCTGTTTTGATCCATTGCTGAGTGTGGTCTCTCAGAGAACAGGTGAGAAAGGGGAATACTACTACATTGCTGGTGGGAACGCAAACTTGTACAAGCACTTTGGAAATCAATCTGGAGGTTTCTCAGAAAATTGGGAGTAGTTCTACCTCAAGACCCAGCTACACCACTCTTTGGTATATACCTAAAAGATGCCCCATCATACAACAAGGACATTTGCTCAACTATGTTTGTAGCAGCCTTATTCATAATTGTCAGAAGCTGGAAACAACCTAGATGTTCCTCAAACGAAGACCGGATAAAGAGATGTGGTACATTCAGACAGTGGAATACTATCAGCTGTTATGAAGAAGGACATCATGACATTTGCAGGCAAATGCACAGAACTAGAAGAGATCATCCTGTGTGAGGTAACCCAGACCCAGAAAGACACATATAATGGGAGCCTAGAAAGTCTTAGATTATAAAACAGATAATTATCCCACATTATACCGGACATTACTTATCTGTATATGTGTTGGAGGTATTAACTACCAAGGAAAGAATTTTTTTCACTTTAATTTTAAATTCAATTTAGAAAAAAAATTGAATTGTCAGGCTATTTTGTTTGGGTCATTAAGATCTTTCTTACCCTCAAAAATCATAAATAAACTCTATTATATTCACTATTAATAATTTGAAACATTTCTTTGTGTGTTTAGTTCAGTCAAAACCATATCTCATTTAAAGATTTTAAAGCAAGATTCCAATTCCGCACTTCATTTCTCGAGTTTGTCTTCTCCAATGTTTTGAAATGCTTTCCAATTGTCTACACTGAACCATCGTGCATCCCGGAACCAAGCCCAGGTTTTCCACCTTTGCACAGTGTGATGTGCAGAGCTTGACTCAGGGTTGCATGATGTGTCCTCTTTGTCAACCACCCTGCTCTTCTCTGTGCTCAACATTAGCTTTACACTCTGCTTCTGAGGTCTAGATAAATAGGTCACTTGATTCCAATCCTTCTTTTCCATTTCCAGATTCCTGGTTATTGTCTCTCAATTAGTTTCTTAATTCTTAATTGGTTGGTTTGCCAGGCTAGCAGCATTGGTTTGAGCCACCAACTCTGACTGTCCCAGTTATCCTTAAGCATTTAAATCTATAGGAATTAACTTTATGGAGTCTTTCAAGATATGTTGTAAAAATATTGATTATAGTTCCATTTAGTTGTCTGGCTAACTTAAGTTGTAATATTCACAACATCGGGCCAGATCTGGAGGCAAAAGTTTCTGATGCAAGCTGAGATGGGAGGACTACAAGTTCACGACCAACCTGAGAAAGTCAGCTGCACATCTATCTCAAAATAGAAACACAAGAAAAGGGGGTGGGGGTATTTATGTCAGCAGCAGAGAGTTTGTTTAGCATACACGAAGTCTTAGGTTAAATGCCCAATGTCTCAACGTTGAATATTCACATTCATAAATAGAAAGTATATTTTCTGGTTATAGTTTTCCTTTTGTTTCTCAGTGAAGCTTTATAGCCCACTCTGCTACTTAGTCACTTATTTATGACTTACAAAAGCGTCACAACTTTTGCAGATAGAATCTTCTAAAATGTGTGCCTGTTGTGTCTTGGTCTGTGCAGTAGAACACTGACGACTGTGGACTTTATTCCATCTGTGTGTGTGTGTGTGTGTGTGTGTGTGTGTGTGATGTGTTCCCTTTTTATTGTGTTCAATTCAATACTTAATACTTTTTATTTTAAAAATATATGATTCAGTATTGTTTTAGGTATTTCCACCTAAATAGACTAAATAGAATTTTCTTTCCACTTAACAAATTTTCTTCAATAAAGATTTATTACTCTGTAGCCAGAAAGAAAAAAATATCAGTAAGTCTTATATTTAAGCACTATTCATTAGTGGTCTTTCATTTTTCTTAAGCATCTCCAGCTAAAAATATTATGTTGGAGAAGATAAATATTTAACTTAAAACTAATTCACTTTTTTCTACCTTACCAAATAACCATCATCATGCTTATTTATTTGCCAATTACTCTTTTGGAAAGCATCTCGTTTTAGCATTTGCTTTGAAGACCTACTTCAAGATGCTTTAGACGGTTTCTGCTTGCTGCACTTGCTTTGTTTGAACATGCTTGGCTACAGCTGCATCAGGGTTCTGGAGCTGGCCAGCATGCTCTTCTTTCCTGAGATTTAGCTAGTCAAGCTGAGTTTTCTTGACACTTATCAGCAGCACTGGAGACCTGCTCCATGGGCTGGAAGCTCAGTACATGTATTTGCCTTTGTCCCACTTCCCTAATTGCTCCCTCGTGTTTCCCTTGGACCATTCAGTTCGGTGATTTACTTCAGTGAATTGTTTATGGAGAGTTATCAGTTACTTCCCCCAAATCTCCACATTCATCCTGGTTTATTTTCTTGTCATTGTCTATGAGGATGTGTGCGTGTGTGTCTGTCTATCTGTATATGATACACAGAAGTGTATGTATACATGTAGATTTAACTTATACATATACATGCATTACTGTGTCTATCAAATGGACCCTCAGGACGTCTCAGAGAGCATCTGGAATCACTTTCCTGTAACATTGTTATCAAATACACTGTGAAACATATTTTTAAATAGAGAACCAGGAGTTTATCTTTAATTAAAGAGAATATCCTTAAAAAAGTATAACACTCTAACAATATCTGGGACTATTTCAGGTCAGTCTACGCTATTGCTGACATCCTCCTCTCTCATTAGTAGGAGATGCTATTGGTGCGATTTTAGGTCCTTTGATGGTTGTTTTGGGGATGAGATCCACGGGTGCATTTTACCTACAGCGAGTACTTTATCTGTTCTGTGATTTTTGTCACTGATTAGGGGAAAAGAAAATGAAATGTGACCAGATGATTAAATTGAATATATTCTTCTTGATTCTCTTTTTATATCTTGCCGGCATCGTCTCTGCTTCATAAATCAGGACAAGGGCGGGATATTTGCTGTCCCTGAAGCAGTTTGGTTTATAATGCTTAGTCTCAACAAAGTTGATATTTACTGTAGGTGGCTATGACTGGGATTTTGAAAGCCGCCTTCAGATAGGTGCAGTATTTTAACTGGGAGAAGTGATATTTTTTTCTAAGTATTGGCCTAGAAAAATCAAGATCTGCCTGATGTGTGCAATAAACCAGAACTCGTAGTGAAGTAACAGGAAAAATGTGCTTTGCACAAAAAGCAGCTATTTAACATTTTCCCTTTACTGATTCTGGTAAATTATCAGTAATATTCATGGTCTAAATAGACCATTTTCATGAGGGGTTGTGCCTTAAAATTTAAAAGCCATTTTGCATAACTTTCTCCTACTTCATAATTCATTAGCTGTCTTATTACCCTAACAGTTATCCAGGGAGTTATATTTCTGTAGTTTTTTTTTAAATCATAAACACTGCAAAAATGGAAAAATTTTTTCACTGATTAAAATACTCCACACTTGAATTTCTTTTTTCTCAATCTCTCTGAATGTGAAGAGATTAATAACAGAAAAAAAAATACTAAGTTAAACCCTCTATTTTTACTTTCTTTTAGTTCCTTGCTTTTATAATTGGCATTTGTGAAACTGCTATTTGAAGTTGTCTCCTCTAGAAGTAACTGCATGAACAAGGACCAACGGTAATGTTGTCATTGAGGAATGGAAGTTTTGCAGGATTCCAACCCTAGGAAAAGAACTACAGGCAACTAATGACTCCTGGGAGAAGGAGACGTCCTCCCCCAGAGATGAGAGCCTGGTCAGTTTGGAAAACATATACACACAAACAACAAAACCAGACCCCAGCCCCAGCTTCTAGTTATACACACACATTTCTGCACTGACACATATGTAGCAAATACAATCAAAGAAAAGTAGGCTACCAACTTATGTGGTGGGGGCATGGGAGGGACTCGTGGGAGGGCAGCTGGCTGGACCTGGAGAAAGGAAAACGGAGAACTAACTTAATTTGATTTCAACTAGAACATTTATAAAAATTCTACTGTCATGTATTACTAGACTTGCACTAACTTGGATTGAGTTGACACCTCTGCTGTGGGGTTGTGATGTACCTGTCACCTAGATAGGTGCCCATGGCCTTAAAGCCTACAAGCTGATTTTGTTGAACAAGACTAGGGCAAGGACAGATTACATGTCCACGTTTTCATTGCATGTGTCTGTCAGTGCCCGAGACTCTGAGACTGCTGCTTCTCAGAGCTGCTCACCGCCGTGGCTGTTACTTAAGGTGTCTCTACTCTGAGCTGGGACAGCAATGCAAGATTGGTATTTAAGAAAGTTCCTGATCCTTTCTAATGATAACAAAATGAAAATAACAACAACAACAAAAAATTCAAGATTTTAAAGGCCAACATGACTTTGTAAGTACCTAAACTGGATCCCAGGTTTGCCATCCTAGTCTCTAGAGCAGCTAGAAGCTTCTACTCAACAACAGTGGTTCTCACCCTTCCTAACGCTGCGACCCTTTAATGCAGCTCCTCATGTTGTGGTGAGCCCCCCAACCACAAAATTATTTCTTTACTACTTCAGAAATGTAGTTTTGCTTATATTTCTAATGGTCTTAGGTGACCTCTGTGCAAGGTTCATTTTACCTCCAAAGCAGTTGGGACTCGTAAGTCGTGACCCGTAGGTTGGGAACCACTGTTCTATAGTCATTTTCCACTTTGCCCGGAGAGAAGAACTTGAAGTGGATGTGTTAGGATAAAAGCCCACTGTCTTCCATCTTCCTGGGTTCCTGAATAAGTGGTTTTCCTTGCAGTTGCCCTTGGTTCACTAACCCCTTTCCCAGCAGTAACTATCCAGGTTAGGGTTGAATAAAAATAAATTTGCCTCAGTGGCGTTTACGTGTTTTGATCATTGATGCAAACCATCAAAGGAGTAAGCAGTCTTAGGTTAACCTAGGCTTAATAAAACACGACACATTTGGCTTACAGCAGGGTCCATGCGCTTAGAATTTCCTAGTGACGTTTGTATTCATATGACTGACACAGAGATTTAAAAAGGGCTGTGGCTTTGCATCACTTCCTGCTGAAATAATAAAGGGCAGCGTCATTTCCTGCTATCTTGTAGTCGATATTCAAACTGGCTAGAATGCACAGCTTCAGTCCTCCTCGCCAGAGACACACTTGGGGCCTGATGAGGTTCTGATGGGCATTGCTTCCAATTCTTCTCAACTTGCTCCCTCCTGCTGGTGCTCAGCAGACTCTTTTCAGTCTCTTTGTTGTCTGTTTTTCTTTCCAGCCTTCTCTTGCCCTGTAGAGCTGCAGGCAAGGATAAGAGAAGCAAAGTTAGAAATTTGCTCCCGGCATGGTTATCCTGAAAGTGGCCAAACTTGTGGTGGGAGTAGAGTAAGATTTGAATGTTGGCGTGGGTCGTGTTTTGTGTTAGTCAGCGTTGCTATTGCTGAGCTGAAACACCATAACCAAAAGCAACGTGAACAAGAAAGGGTTTGTTTTATCTTACACACTGCAGCCTATCATCCAAGGACTTCTGGGCAGGAACTCAAGGCAGGAGCTGATGCAGAAGCCACGGAGAAATGCTGCTTACTGCCTTTCTTCTTATGGCTAGATCAGTCTGCTTTCTTATAGATCAGCTGCCTAAGGTTGACTCTGCCCACCATGGGCTGGACCCTCCCACAGCAACCAAGGGCCAAGAAAGTGCCCTACAAGATTTGCCAACAGGCCAATCATATGGAAGCACTGTCTCAATTAAGATTTCTTTGTCCCAGACAATCCAGCTTGTGTCAAATTGACATAAAAATTAGCCAGCACATATAGTAAGCAAAACAAATGTATCAGGGCTTTTGTAGTTGTCAATTTGTGGAGATGTTTGCTTTGGTTGGATTTTTTTTTTTCAGTCCTGGGAATTAAACTCAGTATCTTAGGTAGGCTGGCTGGGCAAGAGGTGTATAGCTGAGCCACACCCACTGCCCTTTATTTATTTTTTTACATCTTGTTCTTTGCATTTCTAAGGTCAAGAATATTCTCCCCTTAGGAATTCCATACTTTCTCCAGGAGCAGTGGTTTGTGCCTTTAATCCCGGCACTCTGGAGGCAGAAGCAAGAAAAGCACCTTCAGTCCTAGGCAGGCCTAGTCCTCACAGCAAGAGTTAGACCAGGCAGGGCTATACAGTGAAGGTTTGTCTTGAAGAAGAAAATCTGTAATTTTTTTTTCCATGAGATTATTAATCAAAGCCCGTTTTTTGTTTGTTTGTTTGTTTGTTTTGGTTTTTTGGGTTTTGGTCCACTATGGGGTAAAACTGTAATTCCATCCCTTGCAGAGCATGGATAACCAACTGCTCCAGCAGTGTTTATAGATCATCTTCATTGACCTGCTATATGGTCTCTGTTGCATGTTATGCTACCTAGAAATAATGGAGTTGCTATTCTTTTGTATTGCTGTATCTGTCTGTCCATGATTCATAACACATACTGAGTTAATTATTGTATTTGAATAAAACTTGATGATTGATAAGTAAATATTCATACTTTTTCTTCTCAGAACATTTCAATTATCATAAATTGATTTTATATGTTTACCGCAAAAGGATACAAAATGAAATTTAGATTTAAATTGTATAAAACTTTAGTAGATAAGTTTGAAGATAGTTAAACTCTTTTTCTTTTTTGAGGGGTTGGGTTTTCAAGACAAGGTTTCTCTGTGTAGCATTGGCTGCTCTGGATTCACTTTGTAGACCAGGCTGTCCTGGACCTCACAGAGATCCACCTGCCTTTGCCTCCCCGAGCGCTGAGATTACAGGCGTGCGCCTTCACGGCTGGCTGAAGTCTTTATTTTAATGAGCCATTTGACCAACATCAGTTAGTTATTATCTAGAACTAATAGAGTTTTCTCCTTTGCACGTGTGTGTGTGTGTGTGTGTGTGTGTGTGTGTGTGTGTGTGTGTGTCCGCATGCGTGGGCATTATCATCAGCCATGAGTGGTCACATGGAGGCCAGTAGATATGTCAGATATTTTTGTTATTTCATTCTCCACCAGGGTGTCTCACTGTACCCAGACTAGCCATTAAGCCCCTGAAATTCACCTGCCCTTGTCTCCAACCACTGAGGTAACAGACACAGAGCTCCATGCTCCATGACTGTATATAATCACTATCCTGGGTGATTATATCCTGGGTGAAATGTGCTCCTATCTAATAATGTTTTTAAAGCTTATATTCTTCTCTTCACTCTTTCAGCCGTTGCAACACTCCAAAGTACAATTTAACAATTACATTATGGGCTATGCTCACCATTCTCCATGTGAATGCCTGAATTCTCAGCGTCATGTAATGACAGTTGGGTAAGACTCGGTCTTTCTACCTACAACATTTAAATAAATCTGGATTGCATTTGCCTGGATCCCATATTTACTGCCATCTTTGTGTTGGCTTCATCTGTACTATTTCCCAGTGACAGCTCAAAACAAAAATACTTCTCAGGAATTTACGAGCTCTTATATAGGCTAAAACTCTTTGTTCCTATATTCTTAGGCTCTCCAGGATCGATTCGGTTGGAAAAAAATGTTCGTAGTGATCAAATGCCACGTGAATGGTGTTGAATGAATGTCCCCATGTCACGACTGTGACCAATCAAACGGACTAAAATAGCAAACTGAAAGTAAAATGTTGAGTCAATCAAAGGATTTGGGTCCATTCCCCACATAATTGACTGTTTGTTGTGGTGTCTTATAAACAGTCTTCACTTGCTCCATTGTGCTGATGGGGTTGACATGAGCGAAACTTAATTTAAAATTTAAGAAAGGCTGAATGTTTTCTGACAGCTATTGGAAGTGTGTCAGCTCTCCTTCCACGCCTGCTGTTGTGTCAGGGCCTCTGTGGTTTTGACTCACTGACAATTGGAAGAAATTCGAGAAGAAATTCTTCAGGCTGCCATTTCTTCTCCGTTACAGCTAATCTGCTGGCAATTTCATTTGGCTTAAAAGTAGGTGAGGCTCAAAATGTGTATCATTGATTCCCAGACTGCCTAACACCACTGCTTTACTATGTTATTGGAAAATTATGTAGGTTACATTGGAGTAAGAAGTATGCCTCTTGAAGAGAAATGCTCCCTAATTCCTTTTTAAATAATATGAAAGCATGAGAGGGTTCCCAGAGAATTTAATTTAAAATAAAATCTGACTCAAAATTTCCGAAGTTAATTTTTTTTTTTTTTTTTTTTGCCAATGAAGAACATCTATTCTGCAGTTTGCATTATTTCCAGTTTGATCTTTAAAATGTAGGATCGTTAAGTGGATATAACACATTGACCCAAATGATGTCTTAAGAACAGAGCCTTTAATTTTTTTTTGTTAAGGGTTTTAATTTTGTGTTGTTGTTGTTGTTGTTGTTAGGTTTTGTTTTGTTTTGTGTTTGATACCTAAAACCTAGCAATCTCTTGGCAACCCTGGGTCGACTCACAGGCTCATGAGAAGTATACTGAGAAGCACTCTTGGAAGGTGCCTTTATGGAAGAACACTGTTCAGTGAGTTCTTGGAGAACAACTGAATGCATGGCTAACTCTTAGTCCCTGCCTAGCTTGCCGAGACCAGCATCTTCCACTTGACACCAAGACACTCACAAAGCACAATTAAAAGATAAGATTATAGGAGTCGACGTGGTGGTACACGCTTTTAGTCCCAGCACTCAGGAGGCAGAGGCAGATGGATCTCTGTGAATTTGAGGCCAGCCTGGTCTACAAAGTGAGCACAGGACAGCCAGGGCTACACAGAGAAACCCTGTCTCAAAAAACCAAAAAAAAAAAAAAAAAAGATAGATTAGGTTACCTTTATATTGATGGATTCTTTGTTTTGTATGTAGCTACAAACCTTTTTATTAAAGCTTTATTTATTTTTATTTTATGTGTAGGATCATTTTGCCTGCATATGTCTGCATGCCACATGCATACAGTGCCTGTGGATGCCAGAAGAGGGCACCAGATCCCCTGGAACAGGTGTTTGTTAGCCACTGTGAGTCCTGGGAACTGAGCCTGGTCCTCTGGAGGAACAGCCAGAGTTCTTAGCTGCTAAGCCATCTCTCCATACTTTTTAAACTAAAAAGAGTTCTTATATCTAAGTTTATTATTTAATTTGTGAAAAATATACACTGATTGTTACTTGTTCAGGGTCACACATCTAGAGGAAATCTAGGATTAAAATCTAAATCTCAGTGTGGGGGGGCCATATTTTTCTATCAGCATTATTACCACGGTCAAGGCAAATAAGGTCCCTTTCCAAAGTGATTCCTTTCCTTTGCAACTGTCTGATAAGAAACCAGGAGCAGGAAATGTTTCATTATTGATCCTAAATCATCCTCATGAGTTTGTTCTAAAAAGAATAACCTTAGGCTGGGTGCTGTGATGTATTTCTGTGTTACCAGAGCCAGGCCTTACAAGCAGGAGGATCTTGAGTTTGATGGGTGCACAAGAAAATTCTGTTTTAAAAGCAACCAAATGAAAAAAAAAAAAAAAAAAAAAAAAAAAAAAAAAGATGTTAGCTCTAGGCTGGGCCTGCTGGCACATGACTTTAATCTTGGCCCAGGAAGCAGATGTAAGCAGATCTCTGTGAGTTCAAGGCTAGCTTGGTCTACATAGAAAGTTACAGGCTAGCCAGGGATATATAATGAGACCCTGTTTCAAAAACAAATTAAAACTATCCCTCATTGTGTTATTGTTGACAAGTCCTTGAGATCACCCTATACTTCACTGGAAATTTAAAGCAGATGAGGCCCAGATGGTCTGCGACTTACAATGCTTCAATTAAGGCTTTTTGGCTTTTATGATGATGAGAGCATCACACAGTTCAGTGGAGACAACGCTTCCAGTTTTAAAGTTTAATCTTTTGCCAGGTTAGTGGCATGCAATAAGACATGCTCTCAAGATGCCACGCAGCCACAGTGAACCACAAATTCTACTCAACCATGAGATCACACACAGAAGCCACCAACACTCCACAGTGTGCTGTCACCAAGCTGTGGTATTTGATAGATTGTTTATTAAAGACATTTTGATTCAGGATATTTTAAACTTTATCATGACATAACTTTATCATAAAGTATCTGCATTTATGAACAAGTCACCCCTCTTCGATTCTGATATATATATATATATATATATATATATTTTTTTTTTTTTTTTTTTTTATCTGAACACTGGATTTCCTGCCTGCTCAAATCATTTCTTCACGTCTGCTGAAATTGAGGCTACACAGGATTCTAAATTTCAGTAACAACGGAACTGAAAAGGCTAACACTGACAAGTAGCTGAATGGTGCAGCTATAAAGTGGTCATGATGTAAGCTACGCATATCCAATTCCTGGCACCATACTGGTTTTGGAGTCCAGAGCCAAAGATAGGATGCTCGAAAGGACGGAGAATAAAAAAGAATTCCAAAGAGGTTGTTTCAACAACAACAAAATGAAATTTTATCCTCTCCCTTGGCAAGCAAAAAAAAAAAAAAAAAAAAAAAAAAGATGGTCAAGAACAGGTAACTCCAAGAAAAAAAAATTAGTTGTTGATTAGAGGTCAGCACTTTGTACTTTGAAAAGTGGAAACCAGGAGAATGGGCCTTATAGTTAGTAGGCTTGAGGGAGCTGTCGCCATCCTGCCTGGGAAACTTTCTCCACCCATTGTGTTGATCCCTATAGGCAGTCCTAAGGCCTGCACAGAGTTAGCTTCATTCCAAATGCAGCAAAAAACTACCAAAATAAGACATGTGACGCTGAAAACATCCCAGTTTTAGCATCCTAGAGAGTGAGAGGAAATGGGTGAGTGCGAGGAAAATAGATATCAATATTTCTGTGGAATTTGTAAACATCAAATCCAAGGCCTTAATTCAGATGGCCTTGACTGCGGGATCCCTATCTATAAAGCAGTTTATTTGGAGTGTTTGGGGAGTGCTTGGGAGGCAGAGAGAGAATACATCCAGAAAGCGTCTCTTGACCTGATAACGTTCCATGACTAGGTATTCTGAAATGAAACAAACTGTAGAGTTCTTGCCTAAGAGTTGAATAACACAATAGCTTTATCAAAACACAGAAAAAAAAAAAAACTATCACCCAAACCTGAAACTTTTTTGATATTGTGACATGTTAGAAGAAAGTTCTTTTCAAAAATTGCTGCAATATATTTCCTAAATTATTCAGGCATGCAGTCAATATAAAAGCAAGTGGAAAGGGGAGACAGTCCTTACAAGGAACTAGTAGTTCTTCCTTGATGTACAGAAATGAATCTGACTAGCCAGCTCCAGCTTGCCATGTTCCTTATTTAAGGGGGTACATGTAACAGAAAACTGACTTGGCAAGCCCATCAGGCCAGTGTTCTGGGTTCAATCATTTGTTAGGTCAGTTAGCATCCTTGCACTCTAACTCTGGCTATTTCCACCATGTATAATTTGGTTAGAGATGGAAAGTACAAAATATACAAAAATTCAAATCTATCCTTACTACTGAAAGATCAAAGTGTTGCCCTGAAAATGTGTACTCTATTTTTTTTATTGATGGTTGCTTCATAGTATTGTCTTCATGTAGGAAAATTATTTTTTAAAATAACTATAAACATCTCAGGAATTGAAATGAAATATTATCTGGATTGTTATCCTAAACAATATATACATCCAGATTATCTATATCTTATGCAAGGGCTCACAGGAGGTGAGTACTATGCTCAGCCCAAAATCATGTTATGTTGAAACATGAGCAACAGGAGATGATAGTTACAGCTCTCTATTTGTGGCAGGACTGTAGAAGTTGGCTTTAATCAAGCAGTGCTTGCCCACTTCTTTTTCTAGGCTCTACGACTTCTTCGATGCATGAATATACAGTTTTAACTTCAACTCAAAGTAGAAAGAAAATGACAGATTTTTGTATTTTTGGTATTCAGCTAAAGACAAAGTGTAACCCTTTTTACAAGCAGAAAAAGGAAACAGATACAGGTGCAGTGTGTATTGTCTTAGCCCTAAAGCTCCGGTGAAATACTACCCCGCAGGGGTGGTGACGCATATTGAGTTACTACTCTGTAAAGTATTTTCCCAAGATGGCCAGAGTATATGGGAGCTCTTAGGTCTGTGTTGAAATATGTATGAAATTACAGCACTTTGAAAACACTGTGATTGATCCATAGCTCAATGGGCCATGAGGGAGAGTCACATTCAGAATGATTAATGTAGGACAGCACAGAACTCAGGAAGTGTCAGGAGAGAAAAGCCTTTCTCCTCCAGGGCAGCCATTTTCTCTGTTTCTTCCATGAGATGGACTAAAGTATATCAGATCCCTTTCCCTTCCCCAAGCTTCACGTCTAATGACAGACATGACATTCTATTTGCTGTGCAGCCACATACATCTTTTGAGTTTTTTTTTTAATGTAAGATAGTACAAATATCCAGGAGAAGCAATAGCATTCTTTTCTTGGGCTAAGATAAGGAGAATTATTTTTAATATCAAACAATGAACCCTAATAATATTCACGCATATATCAGCGTAAGGCTTATCAGTAAAGGACGTGTAGCTGTTGGCTCAAAAGGGTGAACTGTTGGCATGTTATTTGCTAAGTAAATGATAAAACTCCTGAATGTTACATCAGATTTTATTGCTGCAACAACCAAATGAACTGGCTTATTAATGATTTGAACCTGGTTGTTATGCAACCCATTTTCCCAAGTATGACTCTGTGATGATCCCAACAACTAATGTCACTGGTGGACGCTCGAGTTGGTACCACAGGGGCTCGGAACACTTGGACGAGGTGGTACTTACGCCTGCAGCTCCTTACCTAAGAACAAGAAGGGACAGAAGAGGCAAGCTCAACAGATTTGCTTGGGGTTCCTAATCTTCAACCGCACTTCAAAAAGTTGCATTTACTTACTAATATCAGAGCTTTGGGAAGAGACATGAAAATAAGCATCTACGTGTGAATATTCCCCCCTGAAAGTCATCAGGGAATTACAAACCAGCAGAGTAGCAGGGATGTTCAGATTTCAGACAAGAGATTCCAGAAACCATGAAAATAACTTGAGAAACAGCACAGTAAACCCATTGAGCCATGCTGAGGGAAAATTTGGAACCAGACAACATTATCTCTGAAACCCTTTCTGCTAAACAAAAAGTTCGAAGAAGAACAAGACTCTATTTGCAAAAAGAGTTTATGGATGTGAGCTTGGTGCCCGCTTACAAAGCCGTGGGAGTGTCTATAACGTTCACTATTGGGAAGTACACAAATGACAGTGTTTGATGGAATATCACTCAGTAGGAAGCCACGAACATCGTACATGTGGGGACTAGGGAGGGATGTAAAAACTATTAAACGCAAAACAGGGAATATCTCCGTGCTGTAGGATTACAATATGTGGTATGTGTTTATTTATGGGTGTGAGACTGTAGAGCAGGGGGAGAAATAGAAAGAGGAGTCCTTAGCTGGAGAAGAGTTAGGCTCACACTCTGAGTTACCAATGTGTGGCTGGAACAGTAAAGGAATACACCTATTTTATCCTAAGCCAATGAGCATATTCAACTTGAGGCTTGGGGAAGAACAGGAATCGTAAACCTAAAAAGCGACCCTTAAAGTTACCTTTTTGTCTCTCAGAATAATCTCTCCTACCAGGGTCCTTGACGTTTTTATTTAAAGCGACATGTATTGACGGCAGGCAGATGATACGCACATAAAAGAAAATGGAGAAATAATTACTTCACTCCCTGCAGTCTTTCATGGATATCAGCCCACCTTTTAGTCTCTTTCTAGTTCACAGAAGACAGCTACTACCATGAATACTATGGCAGCTTCATGGAAAACAATGTGATTTTTAAAATATTGTATTTTTTTTGTAGATGGAATTTTTTTATTATTATTAATTTATTCTTGTTACATCTCAATGTTTATCCCATCCCTTGTATCCTCCCATTCCTCCCCCCCCCTATTTTCCCATTATTCCCCTCCCCTATGACTGTTCCTGAGGGGGATTACCTCCCCCTGTATATTCTCATAGGGTATCAAGTCTCTTCTTGGCTACCAGCTGTCCTTCCTCTGAGTGCCACCAGGTCTCCCCCTCCAGGGGACATGGTCAAATGTGAGGCACCATAGTATGTGAGAAAGTCATATCACACTCTCCACTCAACTGTGGAGAATATTCTGACCATTGGCTGGATCTGGGAAGGGGTTTAAAGTTTACCTCCTGTATTGTCCTTGGCTGGTGCCTTAGTTTGAGCGGGACCCCTGGGCCCAAATCTGCCTATCATATTGTTCTACTTGTAGATTTCTAGGACCCTCTGTATCCTTTTATTTTGCTATTCTCCCATGCGTCTCTCATTTAGAGTCCCAATAGGATGCCTTCCCCTCTGTCCCAGTTTCCTGGTAAGTGAAGGCTTTCGTGGGACATGCCCCTTGGGCTAGTATGCAGATATAAGTGAGTATAAACCATTTGATTCTTTCTGCTTCTGGGTTAACTCACTCATTATGATCATTTCTAGCTCAATCCATTTATGGAATACTACTCAGCTATTAAAAACAAGGAATTCCCGAAATTTGTGGATAAAATATTGTATTTATTATAACTTACTCACATTACATCCCTGACTGTTATCCCCTCGCTTGCTATTCCCGTTCCCACCCCCCCCTCTTCTGCCCTATTCCCCTCCCCTAGACCTCTGGGGGGGGGTTACAAGGGGGCTTCCTTCCCCACTGTCTGGCCTCAGCCCATCAGATCTCATCAGGATAGCCGGCATTCCTTTCCTCTGTGTGACCTCAAGGCTGTCCTACCAAGGGGGCACCAGAGCGCATGTCAGAGATTCAGAGGCAGTCCGACCCTCTCCCCCCAGAATCCGTTCTCCATTGGCTACATCTGAGGTCTAGGTTCTCCGCTTGCACTGTCCTTGCTTGGTGCATCAGTTTGTGCAGCCCCAGCCCTTTCTCCCGCCTCCCCTCCCCCACTGTGTTGGATTCATTCCCTCCTCCATGACCCATTGTTCAGCCAGCAGCAGTTACTTTTTTTTTTTTTTTTTTTAATTAGGACCAGTTTCAGCACCATTTCTTATAGGGCAAATACTAAGCAGTAGGTATGAAAAGTACCTAGTCCAATTGCATAGGAGTGCGAAAGCTGAGACCCGGGGAAGCAGTTTATTAAAAATGTCATAGCTCTTAGGTGATAAGTCTGAGATACTAGAGTGCAAGCAGCGTGATCTTTATCCAACACTAACATGTCTGTTACAAGCAGGGCCACACTTTCAGAGGGGAAATCCACAGCGGAGGCCAAGAACAAGCTGGAATTTTCAGGGCTTCTGGGTAATATTCTGTCAAACACTGATCTTTATCAGGCGTCAGCCCCACACTTGCCCCTCACACCCTTGACCCCGTGTTTTACGAATTTTTCTCCAGCATCTAGGACTGACCCATCAGGCTGTGTCCCATGAGTGTACCCGCCTAGACCTACTAGTGTACATCG
The DNA here is from genome assembly GCF_903995435.1 of Acomys russatus. NCBI lineage: Eukaryota > Metazoa > Chordata > Mammalia > Rodentia > Muridae > Acomys > Acomys russatus. The sequence continues at coordinate 36,269,439 of NC_067167.1, forward strand.
GCTCTGATGCCACCCTCCACCTCTCTACCCTTCTTGCCTCGCACTCTCTAACCCGCGAGGCTTTTCAACTCGATGCCCGGAAGTGCTGCTGTGTTCCCACTATGAGGTTATTTCCAGGATGGGCTCTAGCTGGTGGACTCCAGGCGAACCCCTGCTGGCCAGAATGCCATTTACTCCAGAGGGTCTCAAATGCTAACAGTCACTCTGGATTAGTGGCTCGTGTTTCTTAGAAAGCCATTCTGGTCTTAAGATTGATAATTTCATGTGACATTAATTTTTTTTTTAAAGAAATCCATTATCAAAACAGATAAAATAGGAAGTGGGAATTCCTGAATTGATAGTTGAGGTCCCCTTGGCTGTCGTTGCATTGCGTTCTTTGTCCTTTCTGTATATGTGTGTTTTCTCTGACCACACAGTTCTTTCTTTGTAACGAAATATGGCCTACATGCCTTATATTTGTGGCAGCTGAAGGGCCTGTGCCGACAACAGCGGAGAGCTGACGAAGGCCTCGGTGCAGAGGAAATTGCTGGAAGGGGAAAAGTCATGTGGTAGATGGGAAGGCGGAGGGAGGAAGTGGGCCAGGCTTATTGTGTTGTAACAAACTTATCTTGGCAATTAATTTACAGTCCCACAAATTCTACCTTAGTTTCCCCTATAACCTAATCAATTCCCACCAGGCTCCCTATTTTCAGTGTCCCATACCCGTAAGCATCCCCACCCTGGCATCAAGCTTCCAACATGGGGACCTTGTAGATACCAAGCAAATTCAGCTTAATGCCCCACCCCCCGGCACGCCTTCGCCAAGTTTCCACCAAAGAGGTTAAACATCTCCTTGTGTTTACCCTGCCACTCCAAAGGAAATCACCAAGAAATTTCTACTCCTCCCAAACCAGACGGGACAGGGTTAACACCCTAACCTTGACTCATCCAGTCATATCCCTCTCATCCCAGCTACCTAGGTTTTTGTTTTAAATGTATCACATCCGCATCTAATTCAGAGCACATGAAATTGACACATTACCAGCGCGCGGTTCAGGCTCAGAAAATGGCAGATGATCGTTCTTCCCACCTCAATAAAAAGCTAGTGGGTGAGCCGTTTTCCACCCCGCCCTGTCTCTACCCCAGAGCTCCGAGCCTTTCTCTCTGTCCTTCACCACACACACGCCTAACACCAGGTGAGAACCACCTTCTGCCCTCCGTGTTCCCGTGTTTCCACTCTAGTACTGTAGGCTGCTGGCAGCCACTGCATAGTCTGTGCTGTCTGCCCTCAGCCTGCTGTGTCCTCACGGCAGTGTTTCAGTCTCCCCTGCTAGATTAAAATCACCTTTAGCAATTACCTAAATTTTCCATATGATTAAGGAATCCTATGGTTGGCCCATCTTCCTGGAAGTCAGCAGGTGGCCTAACCACCCCTTTGTCTCTTGAACACGGGTCATCTACCCTACCCTCATACAAAAAGGAAGATCACAATGGTGACTTTGGTTTTGTCTTACTCCTTTATGAAACCTAGCGCTCCAACTGACGGGAATAAAATGGCAGCATTCCTGTTCCACGTGTGCACGTCCTCTGTGACCTTTTTGCTTTCCAGTATGACGTCATCCTACCTTTATTATCCACCCAGTTTCTGCCCTTCCTTCAGCACCTTGTTTAAAACTCTGTTTGCTCCAAAGAGCTTTCTATGATTTCCACCCTACTTTTTTTTTCTTAAAAACAAAACACAAAACAACAACAAAAACATGGCCCTCAGCTTTATTTTTAGGATTTATTCCACGTTTTCTTTGGTAATTTGTCTGCGCTTTTACTTCCTCCGAGAGTACAAGCCCCTGGAGGGATCCCGAGCAGGAGTTCCACATTTTTAGATGCTTCAGAAGCTCATTGCTGGTACAGTTCATCACCAAAGACCAAGGCAGGTTTAGAGGACCTCGCCTGCTCTTTTCTATGTCTTTGAAGTCTCTTTGAAGTGAAAGAAACCTTTACTCAGAGATGGCGTCCCCAGAGAGACAGCTCAGGGAGGGGCAGGCTCTGCGTGCTCTGGCAGCAGGAATTCCTGAAACTCTGAAGACAGCAGAGGACAAGGACACACACTGAAAAGGACCCGTGAAGCTTCTCCTTTTGTTGTGAAGCGATGTCATGACCCTGTGACTTTCTCTGGGGCTGAACAGTCCCTTCCGTACCAATCTCCAGGTTTAGCAGATTTTGACAGCTATTGGTAATTTACTGATCACCAATGTGCACTCATGCCCTTTGTGTTGTGGAGCTTGAGTTACAGAACATGGAGGGGGAAAGAGGTGGCAGCAGAATTCAGGATAAAATGAGCATCAGTGCACATTGTATGTGCATCTCTATCTGGGCATATCTGGGTATCTACGCTTGCATTTTTGCCTCCATACCACTGGCTTCTTTTGGGGAATGGACTTTTCAGCCTTCTACAAAATCTTCTACCTCACGGTGGGACTAAATTCTGGAGAAGAATAAGCCCTATGCATTCTATAATAAAATACTTGACATGTTGCGTCACTTACTTGTTCCTTAGACATGACAGTATAATGCCCAACAGTTTTCAGAAACTTCTTTCTGTGTGAAATGGTCTAGGCCCGAATTCTGAATCCTGAAAGGGCCCTTACTCTTCTCCCTATGAAACAGTGACATCTGCTGCCCAGTGTAGCTAGTCTTGGGGGCTATTCTAAGCTAGCAGCTTCCTTTGCTGTTGGCCTTGGGGGAGCTGCATGACAAATCTCATCCTCCTCCCCACATGCAGAGGCCCCTCACACTGATGCCCTGGAACTTCTCTACGGACTGCAGTCCTCTCCTTCTGAGTTCGTCTCTTTCTTCTACAGTCTATTGGAAACTGCTCCCTCCTCCCAGGTACAAATTGTTTCCTTTGAAGTCACTCTTGGTTCTATGCATAGAGTCATACGCAAGCAGTTCTGTCCCCGTGTGACAGGAAGATGTAGCATCCTTTCCCAGGGGTTTCTGTTTCTACTCGTGCCTTCATTTTCTCCACCCACCTGATTACTACCTCAGACCCTTCCTCACACCCTTCCTATGTTGTGTGCATCCCCCCACTGATTCATATATACACAGGCGAGGGAGGGAGGGGTTAAATGGCATGAAAGACGCAACAGTTATAAAAAAAACCACTGAGCTATCTGACAATGTCGATGCAGTGCAGAAGAAAATAGAATGGAAGAAGGTGAGCCTGGGTCACTGGGTAACACGTAAACCATCCCACGTCTCCACCCCATTACGTTATGAAATAGAAAAAGGATCTTAGAAATAATAACCACATATTGATCTACCCTGAGACGTAATGAAGTTCAACAAGGTGTTTTATTTATGGAGAAAACGTGGTGTTTTTCCCAGTTACCCCACGAGTACTCCAGGAATATAGAAGACTTCAGATTGTAACCAGCGCCACGACACTAGGCAAACAAGCACAAGAAATGGTGAAACAAAACAGGAAGTGGGAAGAGTTAGAAACAGAGGAATGCATGTGTTTTCAATTAACTACAAAATACACTTTCTTAATGTCTGGGCCAATTTTATGCATAGCTCTATGTGCTATACCCAGATCCAGTGTCTGACATATAAAAGGAGATTAGTGTTTACCGGATGAATGAACTTCATGTAGATCAAAATATACATACAGTGATGGAGGGAAACATCAGAAAGTTAGTATTACAGTTACATTTCCTGTATGAAACGTGATATAAAAGGCCCCAATGCAGCAGATGGTAAGGCATGCTTACCTTGCATGGTGCATTTAATAGCCTGAAAGAAACTGTGCTTTCAGCGATTTTTATTCATTTGGACGCCTTTGGCTCCTTGCTACATGCAGATATAAAATCCTCCTCTATGTAAATGTCATCGGCCTGCATTTATTTTTAGTGACCAACTATATTTAAGTTTAGGTAGGTACTGAGAATATGTGTACGTTGGAATATTCTTCTCTAGAAGAGTTTATGATACCGTCAAGCAATTAAGGGTCAAAAAGAGGCAAATAAGAATATGGAAGATTGGTACAGAGGGTAGGAGCTAAACCACTTTAGGAAATGCCAACGTCATATGTAACCGTCAGTGAAAGCCTTTTCTGTTATATACGATGCAAGCCAGGCATTTTTTTTTAATTTATTCTTGTTACATCTCAATGTTTATCCCACCCCTTGTATCCTCCCATTCTTCCCTCCCTCCCATTTTCCCATTATTCCCCTCCCCTATGACTGTTCCTGAGGGGGATTACCTCCCCCTGTATGTGCTCACCAAGAAGAGACTTGATACCCTATGAGCGTATACAGGCATTTTTTTGAAAGCTGTTATTCCCTTTCCAAATTGATTAAAAAAAAAAAAAAAAAAAAAGCCTTAAAAAAGGGAAAGGAAAAAAAGCCGGAGAAGTCTGAATGTTTTTGAATGAACTTTGAGATGGGTGACACCACAGTTGCCAAACACATGGCATGTGGAGAATTAAAGTTCTCCGGCTAAGGAAAACATGGTAAACTCTGAAGTGTGGACCCTCACCAAATGATGGCATTTTTACTGTGGACTGGTCAGAGTAACCTTTCTTTGCTTGATTTTTATAATGAGAGTAACCTTTCTTGGCTTGATTTTTATAATGAAGAAAGAAGTGACTGTACAGTCTAAATAATAGAATTGTCAGGAGAATAATATGAAATAGTTGACGAGAAAGCCCTCTGGACACATTCCTATGCAACTGTGAGTCACATCATTATTGTTAGGGGCAGTCCATTCCTATGCCTGCCCCCAAAAGCCAGATGTCAGCAAATTGGGTCCCTCTTCTGCAGCTTAACTGTGCAGTATTCTTATGAATGCCGGATTTGAGTGATTAGTACATTTATACACAGAGAGAAACTGGCCACTGAGCATCCTAGAATCCCAAGTCAAAGGCCTCTTAGTTTTAGAAATGGACCTTGGCAAAAGGAATAAGCAACCAGACTCTCCGCATAGGAAGCTAGCTGAGCTCGTCATTCCTGTTTGTTTAGGTGCTTTTGATGACTGACAAAAGTGGACTATCTTCTCCCAACATGCCCTGCAACAGAAGCTCTCAAATTCAACTAAAGATTCTCTATATTTTCAAAGTCCTCAGCTGCTGAGGTCCATGTGCAAATATGGTCCATGTGCTTTTTATTATATCTATATAGTGGGGACTCTAATCCTAAATGAATTCTTGTTTAGATGGACCAGATTGTCAGTTCAAATGGTCTTTTGAGGTAATAAGTTCATAACCCAATTAAAATAAATAAGTGACTCAACCAATTTTTTCTTCTCTTTAGCTTTTTCAAAATCTTCTATGCGACAAACTCCATGTATAGCAACCATAATTGAAACTGTGGGTTTTGACAATATCTTGTGCTATGAATTTTAGCCTCCCTCTCCTTGAAGGGTCAAAAATGAAAATTCAGAAAAACAGTAAAAATCATAATCAAGTGATCTGAATGATTTATTGGGGCCAGTTAGCCATATCATTAGAATTCTAGTTAGTCTGGATCTTGAATTTCAATCCAGGTTATTGGACCAATCAGCCATTTTTTTTTAACTCAACTTCCTTGGGATGGGGGCCACCCCTATCTTTGCACAGTCAACTGGATGCTAGTTGAAAGTATCTCCTCCATACTGTGATCAAGATGGCTGTGAATGTTTCTCACATGTGTTACCCCCTTATATTTTGATGAATTCCAAGCTAAATACAATTTACTATTAAATTCTGTTTAAATTTTTTTTCAAATACTAAAGAGACCGAGAACAACTATCAAACTGTATGTAAGTCAAGTTAAATATTTGTATGAAAACAAATATATTAGCAAAAGAAAAGGAAGGAAAAATTGTGAGAATTCTGGGAGACAGACTATGTAAGGCTTCAAAAAGAAATGTGATAGATCTCTGGAGGTTAGCCCTGTGACCACAAAACAGCTAAGAGAGTATTTAGCAGATAAGGAAAAGGCACATTTCAGCAATAAGGTATAATAGACTTTTCTAGTGAACTAGTCATCAACAAAATAAAAGTGTGGAGACAAAAAAGAAAGCTGGTCACAGAACAGAGGTGATGGAAACAGAAGGAAGGCTGTTGGGGAGGGAGGGACCAACGAGAGTGGGGGGAGGGAGGCCTATGCAGTGTGTCTGAGAATGTTACGGTGACTCCTATTCCTTCTTATGATTGTTTAAAAGGCTAATAGTGATAGCATTAACGATAAAGTTGCTATTTAGTTCTTAAAGTGGAATAGTGCAAATTGATAAAACAATGAATATCACACAGTTGCCACTGTTTTAAAAACCCAAACAGAAATGAGGGAGAACAGAAAACATTTTTCATAAAAAGAAATCAATGTCCTAAAATATAGGTATGGCATGACCATCACACAGGAAGCATTTCAATTCTCTTCTGCTTATGAAAACTAAAACTAAATGAGCAGTGGTCTTACCCTGATCTGTATGGCTTATAAATTTTAATTTCCTGGTTCATGCTCAAGAAGAACAGTATTGACAACATCAGTTGGTTTATTGATGCATTGGGGTTGACGAGTGGTCCAATCTCATGTCCAGACAACTGCAAAGGAGTCTGATAGGCTGTTGTGGGTGTGTGGGGCAGTGAGGGTTAAGCTTCAGTGAGGGGAGGTCAGCAAGGTGCATTATTATAAAAGATATCCCAACAGCTTTCTTTTTTATTTACAACTTGTTTTTGTTGCTTAATGTTTTGAGGTTATAGTACAATTACACCACTTTCCCCTCTTAAACTCCCTTTTAAAAATAATAATTGTAATGTAGGACAAAGGTAATAAGAATCACTTCCCTAGTACTAGTTGCTTGTTTTTTGTTTTTGTTTCTGTTTTTTCTCTACAAGAAGTTAGTTCCCATTCAGATCTGGCGAGCTAAGCTTACTTGTTGTTTGTTGTACAAATTATACAAAGACCTTGCATGAACTCCAATTTCCTCATCTGAAAAATGGTCATGAAGCTAGGCGTGACGGCACACACCTTTAATCCCAGCACTCTGGGAGGCAGAGGCAGGCAGATCTCTGTGAGTTCGAGGGCAGCTTGGCCTACAAAGTGAGTCCAGGACAGCCAAGGCTACACAGAGAAACCCTGTCTCAAACAAAACAAAACAAAGCAACAACAACAAAACTCTTCAAGAAAGTAGGCATGATTAAAGTGTGCACTTTATACTTTCCTGTCGGAGGAGAGAACACACAGAGGCACTCGCACATACCTAGTCAGCAGTGAGCATTGGAGAAGGACTCAGCAATGAGCACCTTGCAGTCCTACACACCGAGGTGGGACCATTCTCGTAACCCCCACATGCCAGGACAGATATGGAACTTATCTGAAGTGTTATCAAAGAGCCCTTTCCAGAAGGTGACAATAAATACGGAATAGTTGGGGACAGCTACTAGACCAGATCTAGATCACCATAATATCCAATAGTACTTTTTTAATGTACTTACTTATTGTACAGGAAGGGCATGGGCCTTCATGCATACATGTGGAGGCCAATTATATACAAATAATAAAAACACTTTCAAAAGAAAATACAACCCATTCTCATAAAGTCTAACTTCTAGTACACTTCAGGTGTTTTTGTTTCTAAGAGGGTTTTCTTTACCTAGAGCATTATATAAAACACACGAAGACATATTCTGTAACCCCCTAATAAAATAAATAATCATGTGGAACAGAAAGTTGTTTCACTGAAGGAAAAGAAACACAAATTTTGAGTAAGTGTTTGCTCCTGTAGTGTTCATTGTAATTGAACATGAGAGCAAACACAAAAATGTTGAAAACCCATTTCTATTGCTTCCTCCATCTGTAGAGGATTCTTAGAGCATGGTGTTTGTTCAGCAATACTGTAGAAGCCCTGCATGGAGGTCTGCAGAGTGCAGGAGCACTATAGAAGCCCTGCATGGAGGTCTGCAGAGTGCAGGAGCACTGTGGGAGCCCTGCAGGGAGGTCTGCAGAGTGCGGGAGCACTGTGGGAGCACTGCAGTGAGGTCTGCAGAGTGCAGAAGCACTGTGGAAGCCCTGCATGGAGGTCTGCAGAGTGCAGGGGCACTGTAGAAGCCCTGCATGGAGGTCTGCAGAGTACAGGAGCAATGTGGGAGCCCTGCAGGGAAGTCTGCAGAGTGCGGGAGCACTGTGGGAGCACTGCAGTGAGGTCTGCAGAGTGCAGAAGCACTGTGGAAGCCCTGCATGGAGGTCTGCAGAGTGCAGGGGCACTGTGGAAGCCCTGCATGGAGGTCTGCAGAGTGCAGGAGCACTGTGGAAGCCCTGCAGGGAGGTCTGCAGAGTGCAGGAGCACTGTGGAAGCCCTGCATGGAGGTCTGCAGAGTACAGGAGCAATGTGGGAGCACTGCAGTGAGGACTGCAGAGTGCAGAAGCACTGTGGAAGCCCTGCATGGAGGATTTCAGAGTGCAGGAGCACTGTGAGATCACTGCATGGAGGTCTGCAGAGTGCAGGAGCACTGTGGCAGCCCTGCAGGAAGTCTGCGGAGTGCAGGAGCACTGTGGGAGCCCTGCACGGAGGTCTGCGGAGTGCAGGAGCACTGTGGGAGCACTACATGGAGGTCTGCAGAGTGCAGGAGCAGTGTGGGAGCACTGCAGTGAAGTCTGCGGAGTGCAGGAGCACTGTGGAAGCCGTGCAATGAGGACTGCAGAGTGCAGCAGCACTGTGGAAGCCCTGCATGGAGGTCTGCAGAGTGCAGGAGCACTGCATGGAGGACTGCAGAGTGCAGGAGCACTGTGGAAGCCCTGCATGGAGGACTGCAGAGTGCAGGAGCACTGTGGAAGCCCTGCAGGGAGGTCTGCAGAGTGCAGGAGCAGCTGGATCATGATATCTTGCTCCCTCATGACTAAACACCTCCAGTGCTGTTGCCACAGCTGCTGCCTTCTTGCCAAGCAAGAGGGACTCCCTAAGACAGTGACCCCTACGAGGATCATAGTCTCCATAATACTACACCCATGTAGAAAGAAATGAGGAGGCCCAATGCGCTCTTAAGTCCTGAGAGTTCTAGACTCGTAAATGAACAAAGTCGGGTGTCGGTACGCTTTATCAAGCACAATTGTAAAACTGAGGCTCTGTTGCTCACCTGGGTGAACTGCATCCCAGAAGCACAAAGGAAGACAAACATACAAACAGTAGCTCTGGGACCCTGGGACAGAATGCTGTGTAACACAGACTCACGGGAGGGTCTACAACTTTACTGTGGAAAACAAAACCCCTTGGACAGAAACAGATCCCACTAGAAAAGGAGACCACAGAATGAAAGGTCGATAGGGGAAAAATGAAAATTCCACAGGCAACTTGAAACATTATTTTAGCAAACGTCTCAGTAACATCAGAAGTTCAGTGCGCTTTTGATGAAACTCCTGTCACTTGAGAAAAACATGAGTGTGGAGACGGGCAGGTCCGGGGAAGAGTAGTCACTTGAAGACTGAAGGCGTGTGGTTGGGACCCATAAATGATAGTTCTAACGATCTGAAGCTGGGCACCTTGAAGTCTGATGAATGGACCTCACAGAAAACAACTAGGGCCTGGGAGAGGACGGCAATGAGATGATGTCGGTGAAAGCAGCCGACGAAGCTGGATCAAAGATGTGGATGACGTATTTGAAATCTTAAAGGGGGGGGAAAAAAAAAAGGCCACTGGAAAGAAGTCGGGAGGAAGAGAGTGAACAAAGAAACAAGAAGGCAGCTTTTATGAACAAATGAAAAAGAAAGCAAAGTTGGCTCCTGATAAAGTTAAGAGCTACAAGGAAAAACATTAGAACTGAAGGGATTGTCGGCACAAAGACTAGTCCACCCATGTAGTCCAGATTGTTCTTCCTGGCTTCCTGGGGGGAAATTACATGACAACAGAAAGAGGATTTTAGGAAAAACAGGATCAATGGGAACACAATAAGAGAGTAAAAGGGTGTGAATAATATATATATATATATACACATATGCATAATGTATATATATAAATATATTCCACAATGTAACCCACAATTATATATCATTAACAAAGCTAACTTAAATATTTTAAAAAAGAAGTCTCGTGCTTTGCAGAGGCAGAGTAGAGAGGCTTCCAAATTGAGACCAGAGACTGGAGAAATTTGAAAACCTCTAGTTCCAGAGCAACGTTGGATGCAGATGCCAGTATCCAGAGAACCAAGTAGAAAGGGCCTTTTATGGAAAAGCCTGAGACCTCAGACACCCCACGGGAAGAACCATAGCTTATTTCCTACTCGGGAGAAGCAGAAAGCAAAGGTCAACGTGGCTGTAGGAAGATGCTCTTCTATCCTAGAATCTACGTCAGGCCAGGCCACTCATCATCAGCCGAAGACCATGGCCACCGCATCCCAGCTGGGACTTTGGCCTCTGCCTCTTTCTACAGCATTTTAACAATGATAATTGAAATTTAAAGAGGAAGAAATGATGGCTTATGCATAACCTAGCTGTGATACAGTTAAAAGTTCTGAGAATGCCATCCCCGTGCCCCCCACTTGCACAGCTGGTTTAATCTATCTTTCATGCTCTCCCTAATAAATGTGTGGAAGATCTGGAAAGAAAGGTATTATGGGATGAAGTCTAGGATAAAATGAAGAGAACAGATTCTCATTCATGGAAGAAGTATGAAATTCTAGGTAAAGCCTAACTTGCCTTCAACTGGGAAGACTTTTATACATGGTTAACGCACTTGGCACATGTTGACCCCTATCTGGGCCTCATGTTAGTCAATGCGCACTTCAGTGATTGCTTCTGGTCCTACCTCTGTTCCTCAGGTGTCCATAGTGTTCCAATAGGTCCTCAGGTGGCATTTCAGTCACCTCACAGTTGTGTGCGCTAAGGACGGAGCCTGGAATAAAGGGCATGCTTTGTTAGGTGCAGCCTGAGTGTATGAATACATTTGTGATTGGGCAGTGACTACTAAAGGTCGAAGCATTCTTAGAACTGTCCTAGGGTGGGTGGCAGGTTCAGGAATAATTTCATCTTCTCTACTATTAAAATAAATTTTTCCTGCTACTGCTTTTTTGCTTGACTTTCTTGGGATATCATCATCATCATCATCATCATCATCATCATCATCATCATTATTATTATTATCATATACTTTAAATTTTCCACTGTGGTGTGTTTGGAAATGTTCCTGTGTTATTAATATCTGTCTGTCTTCATAGGAAACAGAATTCGTTTAACACATACTTAAATATGGGCAGTAAGGTACAAAGCCCCCAGCAAGTGCATCTTTCAACTTTTTGTAGACATGTGTCCTTTCTACTTCAGCTCTTTGCATTTTTTAGATTGATTCTTACTTTTATTTTCAATTATGATTATGTCTAGTGTCAGTATGTGGCTGCGTGTATACCAGTGCATATGTCTGTGGAGGCCAAACAAGGCCATCAGGTCTCCTGGAACTGGAGTTATAGGCTGTGTTGAGTGCAGGGAGCGAAAGTCAAGTTCTTTGTGAGAGCACTGGGTGTCCTTAACTGCTGAGCTCTCTCTCCAGCCTTTTGAATGTGTCTTCATATTTTTATTAGAATTCCTTAAATTCATCAGGATCTATCATAGCTAGGGATGTTCAGCCTGCTCCTGAAATAAGCCATTTTTATGTTTACTTGCAGTTTCATCAGTTTTCTCGTGTGACATAGTTGGGGAGAGGGGATGATGTATATGGATATATTGAACATTGTTGCTTAAAGGAGAAACAAGGGCTAAAAGTGAAGTGATGGATCCACGACCCAGAATGCTTCCTGACTTTCCAGAGAACCACAGTTCGGTTCCTGAGACTCTTTCCTGGCCGCCACAGGCTCCCAATGCACAGGAGCACACATGGGCCTACACATGCATGTGCACACACGTGCAGTGCATGCACACACACACATACACATGCACACACATGCACAAACAGACAGACAGACAGACACACACACAAAGTGAACCTTTAAAACCCTTTTGTAAAGAAGCAGTCTTACTGATGGACAATGTAGGCAACACATAAGCATTGCAATGCTGAATGTGCATATCCTTGGGGGGAAAGCTGATGAGCTAAACATAGTGACTGAATTTATATTTCTCTGTTTGTTGTGAAACTGGACCAGAATCATGATTTCTTTTTCTTTTTCTTTTTTTTTTTTTTTTTTTACATCAATCTGGAGCATCATTCTGGTGAGCTACAGTGTCTCTCCCGCTAAAAGATTGCTTGCATATTTCAGAGTATGCGATCATTTTAAATATTGCGAATTGAGTTTTCAAATCACTTTTTATAGATTTTATGTGTTTACTCAACAAACTGAGGGGCAACAATATTTTTTTCTGCGTGCAAATGAAACGAACGAATATCATTTGACAGACCCTGTGTTTTCTCGATAACGATTTTTCCCCCACTAATTATTGCTATGATGCCGGTGAGTAGGTGATAAAACTAATTACAAGTGGTGGATTAATGTTAATCCAAACCCCTGATAGCAACCACAGAGACAGTCATCAGTCCTAACACAGCACCACTCTGAAGAGAGTTCATACCTCATAGAGTTCCCCAAGTAACACTAGAAGATAGCTCCACTTTACATGAGAGGAACATGAGGGCGAGAGAGGGTAAGTATCTCCCTCCCTCCCTCCCTCCCTCTTAAAATGTCCCTTTTCCTTTGATTAATCTCCTGATTAGCTTTCAGTTATTCTCCAATGACAGTGCTGCAGTAGATAAAGTATACATGAAAACTATGTATGATGTTTGTGTAGTGGGAATTAACTCAAAGCTTTTTCAGCTACAATGCAGAAAGCTTTAGTGTGTTTCTATCTTTGGTGGGTAGGGGTGTTTAGTCTTTACAGCATAGAAATTAGGCTGAAGGGGATGGAGAGATGGCTTAGTA